>NW_025109537.1:0-7882 GCF_011392965.1 Frieseomelitta varia
CCTACTCCAAGACGTCAGAAGAAGTAACACCATGAACATATGTATACGTCGTAGATAATTAATTTAAAAATATATCATTTTGAACAAAAAATTAAAAAACGATTACTGTAGAATATTTATGGATATACATATTATTATGACTATATATTACTTTAACTAATCATATATATAATTGGTTAAAATAATTTTGTATCTAATATTTACATAATTAAAGTAATTAATCAATATAGTAATATTGTAGTAGTACACAAACTTCGAATCCCAATCTTATAAAGCGTGTATTATCAAATTTTAATAATATTCGACAGAATTTAATAGATAATGCAATGAATATGAAAAATTGATAAATGTGTTTTTTGGGATTACAGCAACCTATAAATGCAGTTACAATCGAAATCCCTCGGCAAAAATAGTACGATTCGCGATTAGAAGAAATATATTATTATACTTGAATGCTTCATTGGTTTGCAATGAAGAGAACGTGGATGTTGACGAGTTTTGATGATGATATAGAAATAGATAATATCGAAGAACAAATCGCCAACATCGATCTGTTCAGTGGAATCGTGAAATGCTAACAAATGTATTGATAAATCGCAATGCAGTAGATATTGACGATACATTTTTAGATAGTAATAAATTTACGTTTGATAAATATTGTGACGCAGTAACGCGATAAACTAATTTTGAAAATTTCACACTGTGTCGAAAATATTCAAATTGATTTATTCAAGATGAATCGTTGTCACATCGTATAGATTTAGTTCACTTTACATTAACTGTTAAAGTTGACACAGACACAGTCCGGCTCGTGAAAAAAATTGAAGTATTCTAAAAAAAATGATTCGAAAGATACGAAATTACCTTCATGTCATATTTGAATATATATTCTTAGCAATACTGTAAATATTACATAGTGTGAATATATCTATATGTATATATTATGTAAATATATACATATAGTGTATATATATATTAAATGTATTCTGACATTCAGAGTACATTCAATGGTCATTTATTTTTTCTAAAATATGCTGTGAACAGCTTAATTGTGCTGACATACTATTTTGATACCGATGAAAATGTCGGTTTTTGCAAACATTTAATGTACTTTAGGATGGAGAACAGCTTCTTTCGCACCTTTACGTGATCTATTCTGTTAATTCTATTACATCGTGAAATAATAAGAGAACTAAGATGAAAGAGAGGCATGCTACTTTTATATTAAATATATGACAAAGCCTTGTTACTGTTATCATGAAGATATTTTAGAGGATAAAAAAATTTCGAATAGTATTTAAATTAATATTTTAATAATTTTTAATTGATAAATTTATGTTATTTGCTATACCCAATGTACTGCATAATTACAATAAAATCGTTAAAAATTTCACATAAATTTGTTATATAAATAAATGGGGAAATATAGCAATCCCAATATTTTACTACTGTAATAACGTTAAGAAGTAGCTGAAAATTTAGTTAATTGAAAATATTTTTAAATATCTTTTATAAAATATGAATTTACACTTAAAAGCGTGTATTAATAATTGTAGAATTTTAAGTTACTGTAAAAGAAGAAAACCATCAAAGTCCATAAAACATGAATAGAACTCTTTTTGGTACACATTACAGTGATTTTAGTTAGTTATTAGCTTTACATTTCGATATTTAATAACAAAATTGATAATACCGTAATGGATTTCAAAAATCATATTTTTAGCGCTACTTGACCAACTTTGATCGTTTTACTTGATACTGTTTCCACACTCACTGTTGTTTAAACGTAAAGTGCGCCAAAAGCCAGTTTTTCACTACGTCGATATTTCAGGTTACGAGCCATGATTCACATCGTCTGTAGTTCCACAAATGCGTAATTTTCAAGGGAATCCAGGAATACAAGCAGCAGATTTCAAAGAATAATTATAAAATCTACGTTTGTTCAAAAAAGCTGCATTCGTGAACTCGCCTCGAATTGCATGTATAGTCTTTGTGAGAACATCATTCTTTGTCTTCAGACTGCAACCTTATCTCTGCTAGGAATCGATAAGTTCCCAAAACGTATCTATATAGGGATCAACTTCATACGAAGGAAACTTTTGGAAGGGATTTGAATTAAGATCCTCTTCGAAAAAGGCTGAAAGTGTCTACCAAACAAACATTGTACGTCAGTGCAGTCATGTAATCTGCAAATAAATGTATCTACTTCTCTACATTTCTCAGCGAAATGAACTAATTCATGTAAAAACATCAGTTTACTTCAATCACGTAGTGTGTTTGATTAAAAAGAAAAAGACAAAAAAAATTACCCGTTAAATAATAGCAACGAAAGGCACGAGGAAATAGATATCGTGGAAGAAAGAAAATTATTTCTCCAGAGACAATTGAAGAATAAGACGTAGTTTCATTGTTGATACTGTTGGAATGTAGCGACCTCTACTTCCGGAGAATTTAGATCAACGTAATCTATGTTTATTAACTCGTCCCGTCGAGATGAGTATTTTCGATAAACAACAGAATATTTTAAAATTGTTAGTAATTTAATTATCCCTGTGGAAATGTTTAAGGATACATAAATATATATATATTGTAGCCATAGTAGAAATTCATTCATTCGTTATTTGATATTTCTTATTTATCATTCATTATTAGTAATTATATATTTTGTTACAATTATAATATTTTTATAAATTAAATACGGAGTTATTATTTACATTTGTTGTACTATGATTGAGAATAATTATTATCATAGTCACTACAGGAAGCAAATCGCGACATCTACTGGTCGTATAGGTGATTACTATGTATCTAGTATTGATCGGTATGCACATATATATATATGTTCCGTTTGGTCCAGAGACCTCCTCCTTTTTGTTTCGTCAGCCGAGATGTACAGACGTACTGAAAGTTCGTGTAAAGTTTGCAAGTGTTACTTTATTATAAATAGAATTATATAACATTTATTCTTCAATATAAGGAATTGAGAAAGCGGTTCTCTCGCTATTAAATGAGGATGACTGACGACCAGCTGCTGCAACACATTCAGTAAGTTAGTAACAATTCTCTAAAAATTTCATCGATAAACATCAGCAATTCGATTCTCTACAGAAGCATGAAAAAGTTCTACATAAACTTTGCACTTTTCAATCGGCTATTTGCTGGGAAAGTAAGAAGCAGTCAAACGTCGCGATGTCGACTTCAGAAGCACAGTATGTGGCTATTTCCGAAGCCTGTAAAGAAGCTAATTTTCTAAAGTGGTTTTTGAGCGAACTAAGATCTAAGATGAATGTGTGAGTTTGTACAACCGAACGAAATACATTGACATAAAATATCATTTTGTTCGCGAAGCTGTTGTTGCGATTGTTACATTGAAATGACAAGCACTGTTACAAGTAGTTCTACCATCACTTCTGCCGTCTCTAACAATTTTCATAATTTGAGAACGATATCGAGAAGAAATGATGTACACGATTCATCATCCCCAGAAAACATTTCACTTTATTTGCCATCTTCATCTAATCTCGCTTTACATGACAAACCGGTCCCAAATCGAATCTGAACATGAATTATGTGCAAAACAACAAGAACCTCGCTCACGCGAAGAAATTGCACTCGAGATAAAAATCGTACAAATAATCTTATTATCGTGAAAATAGTAGGATTTTCGAAAAGCAGATTGTAGGCGATGAAATTGTAACAGTGCCAACTATCGTTATTCGACGCGTAAGAACAAATAATGCATTGCACTACGAGTAGGTAGTCGTTATAACTTATCGTATTTGTGGTTTGAGAGTGAACGTACGAGCAAAATTAAGTGAATAAAGAAAGAACGAAAAATGAGCTTCAATAGACAGATGTGGATATAATAAAGTTTTAAACATTTTTAGTTTCAAAATTAGCACTGAATAATTAATACAATGTAAATGCCTGTAAATCAATTCCCATGTCACCACTGAGTTGATATACGAGAGTGTGATAATTGGATCTATACAATTTAAATACGTTCAAAACTACTGAACTTACGTATACATATACATCTATACTTATGTCCAACATGTAAATGCATATACATGTATGTAAATTCGATCATATCGTGGAATTTTTATTCTCGATTGCATAGTTGTTTGTTCACTTATTCTTAGCCACAACCACACATTCGTTTTTCTTACATTATAAATCATCAAATCAAGAAGTTGGGTAAATTGAAACGGAAATATGACAAAATGTATCGTGCTACGAATCAGTTAAATATGAAAATATTTTAGAATAAATCCGCAAAATTTTTTTATATTCTACATAGTTGTAACTAAAACAACACAAATGTTTACTAAAAAATCATCATTCGTTTAATGAAAAATCAAACTCGCGTATTATGCTAAGACTGAGCAATTAATATTAAATAAGGTACGGATTATCATGTATTTTTAAAAAATTCTAAAATACAAATTTGCAAGAAATGCACATTATATAAAATAATGTAAAAAGTGTTCAAAGCACAGTTGTAAATAGTTGCTACGAAAAACAATTTTCTATTTGTGCTTTTATTTCTTTAGTTATGTTCTGAAAAACGTGAATTTGCATAAAAATTTTCAGTTTCTTTAAGGCACGTGTAAGTCTAAGGTAATAGATTTTTAAAAACATGTATGAAAAAAATTATGAAACTAGTGCGACATAATCTTATACATAATTTATATATTCATGAGTATTAAAAATAAACCTTAAAAATAATTTTGTTGAAAAGCCATATACTAAAAGTTAGATTGCACTTATTCTCGACAATAGTGGTGAAAATCTCTAGTTGGAAATACATTTAGCTACATTATTACGATAGTGTTGTAAGCAGTTCGCATATATTGATATTTCCGAAATTTGATTTTGGAGAATAAAAAGAAGTCACACAAATTTTGAGATTTGGCGAATATAGAAACCATATAATAATAGAAATACTCTGTTTGAATAAAAAAGGAATTGTAGTGTAATATAGAACGTTGTTATAACATAACATTCAAAAATTTGCACTGTCTCGATCACCATTCGTTCCTTTTTTTAATTTCTCAAAGATTTTATGATGGCATCATATTTAGTATATTCAAGATAATATATTATAGTATTTCTTTATCATAAGTATGGTTGTCGACGAGAAGATAGACAATAGATACTTGGTAAACTATTCAGGAGTTCTTCCATTATTTCATATCTTTTTAGTAGCATCGTACTTGGAATGAATGATTCTGTCGTCTGTTAGACTCTGTCCTCAGCAGTACTTTTTAAGATTCTTGACATACAGACATGATAATCCTTTAGCGTATAGTGATTACGATTAATTGGCACAATCATGTACATATTCGATACTAATTCTTCAGAGTTATGTAGGATTAATAAACTTGCACTGCTGCATGACGTTATAAATAATGGAATCAACAAACTTCGTTTATTGAAACTGATTAATTTCAATGTGTTCCTTCACATCAGACACGTTTTCTTATTTCATGTGCTTCGATTCGTTGACACAGATATGACACAGAAGATACGGTTGACAGGAATATACGATACAGCAAATAAATATTCGACTTGACTGACTTTTTCTTCGACTCGCAGCTGCAGTGTAAAAAGAATTGCATTTGATACAGAATGGAATATGCTCTTGATAGTAAGTCATATATACACCTCTCTACATTCCACTTATCTTGTACTATTTCATAACGGTACACCAATCTTGATTTTGTTGTAAAAATAAATATCACTTATATTTTTCAAAATTATCTTGTATTATTGTAGGACAATCTTGAATTTATCGTACAAGAATAAATATTACTGAAATTATTTTGCTGCATGACAATCTTGACTTTATTCTAAGAGAAAATGTTCGTCCCATGCATCTTTTACAATAGTATGCATTATTTTAATTTTGAACAATCTTGAATAATCTTGGAACTTGAAGAACAAGTGTTATCTGTGTCAATGTAGTGAGATTTTGCCCGATAATAAATGAAATTCAATTCAATAAAGAATACTATTGATTTCACATTTGTTCGTTTTTGTCTTCTGTAACGAAGTGTGCCTGTCTGCCACTTCAATCTTAGCTTGATTTGATAAACCACGGTTTATCACTTGGATATGTCTCGCAGGAAATTTTCATCATTTTCGATTCGTCGAGGAAGATATAAGCACAAGTCTCTTCTTTTCCTCTTCTATTAGTTTGTGAACTTTTCAAAACCAAATTCGCTATTTGCTTGGTCGCACTACTAGAACAAGTTTTAGGGATGCTTTTCCTCCAATTACATTTCATACCACTTATAAACTGTGGAAACTTTTGAAATATTCGCATATAGCAATTGCTTGCTGTCCACTGACAATCTGAAATTATTTCAGATAGTAATGAGTAGAATGTACCACACGATGCAAGTGTTTCATGCTAGCAAAATTTTCTTAACTATTTTCTAAATATAGCTGCAACGTAATGCATTTCATTCGTAAACATAAATTTATGTTATTTCTTTGTATCATTTAGAATACTCTTCTTCCTTCTGTCTACGTCATACATGATCTAGACGTAATTATGGATTTATCACTATCTTTTTCCAAGCGATTGTCGTTGCTAAGAACGTCGTTAGCTTTCTTGTGAGAAGTTACAGAACGCGTTGAATAATGAAAGAAGCTCTTTTTACTGGTTTTAAATTAATGTTCTAAATGTGCTAATATAATTAAGATACTATGTCTTGACATAGCACTCACCTGTACAAAAACTAACATTTTTACATGCTTTTCACGTCAGTTTTTGTTCGTCTTTAATATAACTTTTTGTCTTTTTGCAAATTGTATTGCTCGTTTGTACTTTGATACATCTGGAAGCATGGAGTTGTGAAGAAGCAGTTCTTGTGCTAACTCAAAATGTTAATTGAGCAGTACTGCAGCAATAGATAATCAAACTATTCAACTCTATACGTAAATTGTGTGCGTCAATGCAATTGTAGGTTAGTGGAATTATTATTTACTTTGTCTTGACGTTATTTAGATCAACGTACTAAACATAAACAAATAATTTCGTTATATCTATTGTCATAGAGACATGAGAAGTTTCGTATCTTAACGAGATACATAGAATTTAAAGTCAAAAGATTAATATGTCTGAATGCCATGTGATACACTTCCAGCGTGTAAATAATAATTTTATAACTTAACTATACCCTAGATGATTTCCAATTATCTACTGTTGATAGTGTTCCTGATATTTATTTCTATCATAACAACAATGTATTGCAACTATATCGTTGATATCTATTTCTCGCCAAATCTCTTTCTTAACTATCATATTCGTCTCATTACAGCAAAATTTCATAAAATATCATTTTAAAGATATGTAAATTATCGTGTAACTTATTTTTCTCTTCTCAATTGATAATAATTCACTCATTATAATATACTCGTCAACATGACAGAAAGCATAATCGATTTATGTTAAGTATATAAGTTTTTCTACTGCTACTTGTCCGTAGGACTTACTTTTTGGTCAAAAAAGACGCATGATATTTGACTTTCTTCGTTCAGATATTATACATATCGTACGCTTCATGAATTATGTACTTGTGTCAATTTACCTTTGCATCAATTTAAACTGTTAATCTACTAACTCTTTTAATACTCTATTACAGAAGATCTATTCCTACAAATTTGTGCCGATTTTTATACGATTTCATATTTCTGAGAATAAGATTGAAAGTGAAGAAGAAAGAAAGTGTTCTATGGATTAAATATTTTAAAGTGCATTATACTTTGGATATTTCCATATTTTTTCATATTGTGTACATTCCTTGCAATTTTATATCTTTTTAATAAATGCATAAAAATTCGAAATCTACTATAACGGTCCAAGTACCTTGTA
>NW_025109538.1:0-7890 GCF_011392965.1 Frieseomelitta varia
TTTTTTTTCAAGATATTTCAACGCTATGTGTAAATATGTGGAAAAGTGTTCTTTTGGGCGGAATGACGGTCACTCGTTATGGTCCGCGCCAAGGGGGTTGAAAACGAGTATCTAAAAAATAGAGAGAAGTCGTTCAGCGAGAAGAGTCGAAAGAGAGGGAGGAGGGGGGGGGGATGAAAATTGTTGTGATTTGGAACGTGTCGTTTTATCGACACGCGTTAGGTTCGCGAATTAGAAATTGGAGAACGCCGATGCATAACTGGGTCGCCGTCGGTCGGCTAAGGTTGGTTAGAATGCAGTTTTCAGTGTGGGCAGCCATTCTGCATTCTGGTGGATCTATAAATATACACGTTTGATGGCATTACCCGGTAACGACAGTTTCATCGAGCAGTTCGATCACCTTTTTGGCCGGCGCGTGGCAGCGCCGATCGCGTCACACGTTGCCTCCGTTGCAGAAAGAAATTCTTGCAAAATAATTACAAACAGACGTGACGAATTATTTCACCTAATCTGTCATCATTCTCATGCTACACAACACAAAGTTGGTATCAAATTAGGGCTTCGAAGTTAATTCGAAGACGGATGAAACGCGTATCTAGTCCCTCCGTATCGATGGAGAATTGAATTCCGTGTAAACGGTGATTGTCTCGCGCAATTAGACGATGGTTCAATGCCGTGCGATAACGATAAGTTGACAGCTCAGCGCAACGATGAATCACGTTTCCAAGAGAGAGAGAAAGAGAGAGAGAGACAGAAGAGGAGCAAGCCACACTCGAGTCCGCGTTCTGTAATTCAAATTAGGTCTGTGAACCGCGTGGAAATTAGTATCCTTTACGCGGCAGTGGTATTCGACGATTGCCTGATTGTAGTCAACTTGAACAACGATCAGAACGAAACTAATTGGAATTTATCAAAGGTATCGCGATTCGAAGCTAGTTCTAGTTTCGAGGTATCCGAGGTATATTGCGGTTGTACTCACAGTGTAAAATAATTGAACATACATCGATGAAAAATTGCCAGTAACTTTTATAATTTCGAGAAAGAAAATCTACTTGGTACATTTCTTTTTCACGAAGTTGTGACAGTCCGGTCAGCAGTGGCTTGAAAGGAGAGTTTTTATGCGTATATTTTACTAAAAGTTATTTAAATCTTTAAAAATACGCTGTTTTACGTCTATAAAATATCCAACGAAAATTGTAAATTGATCATTTTGATAGTTCTGGTGTTATTATAATTTTGTCGGATGTCTGAGAACACTAGTACCAATTGGATCAACATTTTTACAAGTACTTGTACTATGTGAAGATGCAGAGGGCAATAGATGCGAGTAACGTGCCCTCGTTAATCTTGTCGTGGTTTTTTAGGGCAGAAGTGGCTAACTGGCGGCTCTTGCCCCCACTTTTCTGATCGCTAGCGCTATCCCCTCCACTGCATCGATCCCCCCACTCCGTTGAGCGCGTCATGGCCACAATACTCGCATCAGGTATACACGTACACGCGTAAATTGTTTTCTTTACTGTTATTTGCTAAAGTTAAAGAAAATAATTTGTATGGCCCGCTGCGGAACAGAATGGAAACTAATTTTGTCGCCTTCCAATTCAAGATATTGACAATTTTCCGTTGAAATCAACAGTGATGCGTAATCTCCACGAAAATAATTGCCAGAATTAGAGCTGATAACACCGGTATCAAAATTTTCCTTTTTTTGTAATACCAAAACACTACATATTTTTTATATTCCAAATATCATTTGTGTCAAAATTCGACCACATGTGTGTCGCTGTTACTTGGTGTAACAAAATCGACAAAAATGTCCCGTAATGGAAGCTAAACGATCGGATGGGCGTATGAGTGAAAAAAGAACGGGTGGAAAGACCAGCTTTCTTCTCGCGACTCCGGATCGATCGATCTTTTCTGCAATTAGAAATCTCGCGTTGATCCTTATGGAGCGAGCGACGTTGCATACGTGCGCGCGCGCGCCCATATGCGACAATACGCTCTTGCCCGTGTTAATGAAAAACTCTCGAGTAAAAAGACACGTTCCACAGCAGCTCCCTTATATCGTGATGGAGCCAGCAAACTGCGCAGTCGACTCGCTCGCGACCACCGCTCCAGCTGTTTCGCGGATACTCGCTTCTACTCCCGTAGAAGGCGATCTAGCCGGTCGTTTGAACTTTTTTTCCCCCTCGGCATCAGTCGGTTCTCGGCTTTTCCCCGAGTTTTGTTTCGTTGCGTTCGCGCGTAACGTCGCTCGTTCTCTTTCTTTCAACGCGTTGGTCACCCGTGACCGGAGATTGTGTTTCCACGGTGGTGGTCGTCGGTGATTGAAATAAATTGGAATAATTACGGTAAATTAAAAAATTTGCGACATGGTAGCCGACTGGACGTTTTTACGAAATAAAAGAGCTCGCTTACTTAACGATTGAAGATTTTTATTAATCTCTTTCGCTATACTGAACTATATAATGGTCACTGTGTATAGTCACTTATTTCTCAGTCGAAGAAAACTGTATGTTTTCTGAATTCTTTATGTGGAAAAGAATTTGAACTTACTCGTCCATTCAATTTCAATATTTTATTTTATTCTACCGTAATTGCGTAGCGTTAAAGCACCGATGATATAAATTCGATTGTCGCACCGTTTCGCCTGTCAGAAGTATACAGAAAGAAATTTCGCCACAGCCAAGGGATTAAAACATTGTGCATTATACGCTTAGGATAACGGGGGAGCATCATAATTAATTAAGATTTGACAATCGTTCGTGTATGTCGAATAATATCGCGAGAAAAGAAATTTACCTCGATTTCGCAGTGGCAAAGAGCGTCTCGTTTTGTATCGTTCGCGTCATATGTTGCAAAGAAGTAAAAAGCGAGAGGTGGCAGATGTTTTGATGTGTTTCGCCGAAGAAACAACGCGGGACGTTCGATCGGAAGAAACGGGAAAGCCCGAGAGTTCTTTCATTGCGCGATGACTCGTCGATGCGTGAAGCGACATGCAAAAATTTCTGCGCTTCGCCACTCTTTCCGCGCATCCACTCGCGACTCTTTCGCAATCCACGTTTGACGTGCGATGTAACAATGCAGAGGTGGCGAATTTTAACTTTACAATAATGTGGTGCTATTAATGAAAAAATATTGCAAGTTTCATTAATAATAAAAAGCGTTATTAACCCTCCGACAACTGAAGCTAAGGCTTCGTTGCTGGGTCATTTTGACTCGCACGGATATTCCACTAATACTAATACATATTTAGGGTCGTCCGGACGACTCACCGATACTATGCATAGTGTGACGGTTGCTCGAGACCGAGGTCCTTACCGATATTGTACCAAAACACAGTGATAGATACCCGACTGGTATAGGAACATGTAGGAGTATAAGGAACAAATAATAGTCACGTGAATAATAAAGTTTTATATATATATATTTACTATACATTTATGTCGTTTAGTGTCAGGAACGTCAGTTGTGCAAATTGAGCGAAAGTAGACAAAGAAACATTGCTCGTTGGCAACGAAGACATTGCGTCAACAAAGAAACAACGGAAAAAAGTAATAAAAAGAACAAAAACAATAATAAAAACAGTAAATTAATAATCAAAATAGTAAAATATTAAAATAGTGCTAAAAATTAAAGTCTAAATAGGAAATACAAAAATAATATAAAATACTAGACTATATAAGTTATAAGTAATATAAAATACTAGATAATAAAAAGTAATAAAAAGAACAAAAATAATAATAAAAACAGTAAATTAATAATAAAAATAAAATATTAAAATAGTAAAATATTAAATAGTAAATATTAAATAGTAAATATTAAATAGTAAAATATTAAAATAGTGCTAAAAACTAAAATCTAAATAGGAAATACAAAAATAATATAAAATACTAGATAATAAAAAATAATAGAAGTAATATAAAATACTAGACTACATAAGTTATAAGTAATATAAAATACTAGATAATAAAAAGTAATAAAAGTAATATAAAATACTAGATAATAAAAAGTAATAAAGTAATATAAAATACTAGATAATAAAAAGTAATAAAAAGAACAAAAATAATAATAAAAACAGTGAATTAATAATAAAAATAGTAAAATATTAAAATAGTGCTAAAAATTAAAGTCTAAATAGGAAATACAAAAATACTAGACTATATAAGTTATAAGTAATATAAAATACTAGATAATAAAAAGTAATAAAAAGAACAAAAATAATAAAAAATGTAAATTTAATAATAAAAATAATAAGATATTAAAATAGTGCCAAAAACTAAAATCTAAATAGCAAATACAAAAATAATATAAATTACTAGATACAAAAATAGTATAAAATACTAAATACTAGAAACAAAAATAATACAAACTATTAAATATTAAATACTAAAATACTGAAACAATAATAAAAACATTAAAACATGAAATAAATTTTGAAATAAAAAATTGCTTCGAATTGCTATACATGTCTTTCTTCCTCAGAACGTTACCAGAAACTGATTTTTTTTGTTTTTAATCGTCGTGACTTCGGCAATTTGACAAACACAGCCACATGATGCTCGTGCGTTAGTGCGATCACTAACACAAGCAACCCCCAGCACAGGTCAAAACTGTGACTCCGGCACAGGAGGCAGAGGGTTAATAAAGAATGTTCCAACTCAGAGGTGGCGAACTGGCGGCCCGTGTGCCCCCCACTTTTTCGCTCGGAAGAGTCATCCCCACCACTTTGTCGATCTCTCTCCGCTGTAGCTTCGACTTACATAGCTGAATCAAAGGAATATCTGCTTACATGGCCCGTTTGCAGCGAGAAAGAATGCATCGAGAGGAAACTAATTTCCATGGTGGGGCGAACCGGCAGACTGTGAGTGAGCAGCTCGTGGCAGAGAAAAAGTATGTACATTGTACACACGGTATCGGATCGAGAACTCCTCGACTTTTCGCTTCTCGCTTCTCGAGAGCGATGCTAGCACTATTCGCCCTTTCTCTCACTAGACCAGCGGCATCTTTCTTCCGGTTCTCGCTCGCGGAAAAAGCGGCGAAAGTGTTCCTCTCGTTGTGCAGCTAACTCGAAGAAGAAACTCGGGCCCTCGATTAGGAAGAAGAGAAACTCGGTGTATGGGTGTTTGAAACAATAGCTGGTACGGTTAATTCGGAAGTAAACGGTTCATAGTTGATGATTCAAGGGGCGAAGGAACAACGCGGCGTGAAAAATTCGTTTTTTGCTTCACGCTCAACTCGTGCACCTTTTGCCGATAGATTTCTGCTTGAAGAATTTTTTTTCTTTTTCGTTACGGGAGCGTAACTGAACGCATAATGACGAAAAATTGTCGTAACTTCGTAAAAGAACATAAGTGTTATAAAATTATAGTCATCAGTGGTATCCAATGAACGTCAAAGTATATACTGTGACTATACAGGGTGATCCATCTTTTCGAATTGCAATGACGAAAAAAAATATTTTTTGCCTAAATCGAGTTGTATGGATTACTTGCTAGGATATTTTTTTTCCAAGATCATTTTTTCCTCGTCACTTCTCATTGACAACTATATACGTATTTTATAACTTTTTATTGTGTCCCGTAGTTGGTAAAAAAAAAAAGATACGCTCAGACGTGTAAAGAATATGATTTTGAAAATTTAAATTCTGCTGCGAACGAAACGGGAGGGAACAAGGAAAAAACAGGAAAAGGGAGCCGCGGAATCGGACTGTACGTCTCATCCGAGGGTTCACCGTGTACGCGCGCGTGTAAACAGACTTATATTTTTAGCATGGGTCCGTGTCAGATTTCCCGTATATACTCTGTAATGATACACTGTAAACTGGATGCCGCGTAGGCTAACCAGGGGGGCGTATGGATGGATAAATGGTGGTTGCCATGCCTACGTTTCCCTCGACTCCCCCGGTTTCTTCTCTGTCTCTGTTCTTCCTCGTCCGTCCGTCTGTCCGTGACACACGTCGTTTGATAGCTCTCCCTTCGACTCCTCCGCACGCGACGTTATTATCATTTATGGTTTCTTCTCTAATTTTGCTTAGCTCGCGAAACTAAACTTGCTTAGCTCTGAAAGCTCTTACCGAAGTCTGTTCGAAAGAAGATTCAGTGTTCGAAGTGAACCACAGCAATGACCTCTCTTTGTGTCGTCGCTCGATTCGTTGAATTCTTTTTTCTCCCTTTCTTACGCTTCTTTTTTTACTATCGCTCTGAGATGTTTGAGCCATGAAAAACGACCGCGAATTTGGAACAGAGAAAAGGAATGAGGGCAAGACTGACGTCTCGCGTTATATAGGGTGATTCGCGTAACTTGCACACCTGAAATAACTTTTTAATTGTGCGACTAATGGAAAATTGTTTAGTACAAAAGTTGCATGGTTTTAAGGGAGGCATGTCAATTTTTTGGCATATGCCATATTGATTTTCTCTTTTCTCTCTGGTTAGATAATCGTGCTATTCGATTAAGATCACCTCCAGCTTAACCTCTTAAGCTTCTGCTTTTAAAAGTCGTTAGCTGTTGTAAATTAAATTGTAAGGAAATAAGACTAATTTTTTTTGGAAAAATCGATAATTTTATCATTTAACTTAATTAATATTAAGTTGAGTCTTGTCGCGTAAATCATAACAAGAAAATATTTAGAAATGATGTAAAAAGGACTAGTCAAATCTAGTAACTAGATTCAGTAAGAAACCAATTAAATCTAGTAACTAATCCCAAAATATTCCAAAATGTCTGAAATTTGCAAATTATATGAAAGGGACTAGTCAAAATTCGTAACTAATTACATGTAGTAACTAATCCCGAAATATTCTACAATGTTTGAAATTTGGAAATCATGTCAAATCTAGTAATTTGGAAATGATGTAAAAGAAACTAGTCGGATCTAGTAACTAATTCCAAAATATTCTAAAACGGCTGAAATTTGGAAATGATGTAAAAAGGACTAGTCAAATCGAGTAACTAATCCCAAATATTCTAATTGTTCGAAATTCTCAAGTGTCGAAAATCTGCAAACACGTTTTATTTCCTGCAAGAAATTTAATTCAAGTAAAAATTTATAATTACTTTTCTCGCGTTACAAATGTATACGCGTCATTACACACACCAAAAAAAAAAAAAAAAAAATTGCCATTTCTTCACGACGAATATACTCGTCATTCACAACTAAGAGGTTAATATATCCTCCGAAAGTTCATCTCCCGAAAATTTCGTCCGAAATTAGTCTCTCTCTCTTCATACACACGTTCCACGTGTCCCATTCGTTTGTTATTTCACACGTATGTCTGTGTCTAGCAGTCAGTATTCAGATCTCCGGGCAGTAGTAAATGTTACCGTTTAGATTTTTACTAGGCTCGCTCATGGTTAGTTTCTCGATTCTTGTAAACTGTCGACGGTTTGTATGTAGGTTCGAGGTCTGTCCGTAATCCTGCGCTCCTATCTCGACTGTTTGTGGATTCTCATTCCGTGAGACGCGGCTTCGCATCGACTTTGACCGAAAATAGCTGATGCATCGAAGTACACCGATGGAGCAAAACTGAACACAACACGTGTGGGATTTTTCACATTAACCCTCGAAAGCTCGAAGCTCGCAGTCCCGTGCCGGAGTCATTTCTGACTCACACGGATATTCGACTAATACATATTTAGATCGCCCGAGCGGCTCACCGATACTGTACTAAACACAGAGTGACGGTCGCTCGAGACCGAGGTCCTCACCGATATTTTACCAACACACAGTGACAGACGCCCAACTCGTATAGGAACACGCAGGAGCATATAGGAACAAATAATAATCACATGAATAATAATGTTATGTTTATTTATATTTATACATTGACAAGAGACAATCGCTGTATCCTTGCTAGCTCCAATACGTTGCCAATTACGTCCAAATTCCTG
>NW_025109539.1:0-20487 GCF_011392965.1 Frieseomelitta varia
TATATATATATATATATATATATAAAATAATGCATATATTTATAGGACTTCTTTTCATTATTTTTAGACATACAATCAGCTTCCGAAGTGGGTTCCACAAGTTACGAAACATCCTGTATATATATATGCGTTATATATATATATATATATATATATATATATATATGCGTTATATATATATATATATATATATATATATATATATATGCGTTATATATACATATATATATGTATGTATGCGTTAAGTTTTGTCACCAGTTTTTAGGCATTTTCGATAGTACAATTAAAAAATGTTTGAGACAAAATTTTTTTAGTATTTGATGAGCTATATTCCTATATTCTTATATATCAAAAAATGCTCCGTTCTATATGGGAAGCGAAGAAAGTAAACAGAGACGGCGTAATTATAACGACAAAAGTCTAATACACAGAGCGGAGCTCTGTATTCTACTTTAAGATCATTTCAAAGTCATAGTATAATACACTGTTGAATTCATCTCGACATCAACAATAATTCTGTGATATCAAAAATATATAGTGCTATTTAAAAAAGTGAAGGTGACCTTGATTTTTTTACGTAAAAAACATTTTTTGAGATTTAAGAATATGGAAACATGTAGCCCATCAAGTACTAAATTTTGTCAGAAACATTTTTTAATTTCCCTTAACTTCACAAAACTTAACGCGTACACCCTGTATTCAATATATATATTTGCTTCAGAAAGTAGCTCTTTTAGGACCACTGTAAGAGTTTTTTTTTTTTTATTTTATCCTGAAGATATGATATGCAATATTTTCCTTCTAACATATATTTTTAAAGTCCATGAAGTCCGTTTATTTGTGAACATAATCTTGAGTTTACCAGACGTGAAGTTAATTTGAAAGTTATTATTGTATTTCACTTTCAAGGCATCAAGAAGCTTTATGTGGTTAATATTTCGTTGCATGTTGATTGGGGAGAGGGGATAGAGTTTGTGGTTGGTTTGGTTGGGTCTTATGTGACGTGGGATTTTTTTTTTTTGTTAGTTTCGGTACGTTCTATGTCTTGCTCACTATTAAAACACTCCGCGAAAATGCTGTATCTGTTTCCTGTTGGGATTTTTGGATTCACAATCTCCATATCTTGTGTGTTTTCGTTTTTATCTATTGTAGTGCAGTTAGAGATTGCGAAGGACCTCCTAGTTGTGTTGCTTGAGATGTGCTTTTCGGTGACCTTATTTGGCGTTATTCATGGGATTTTTTTAGCTGTCATCAGAAATCATTCCAGTTACTGGTCAGGTAGTTTGTTGGTATCTTGCTTCTGTTGAGTACAGGATTCTGTATGGTGCTTTCCTTAACACTTTCCACACTTTCTCACTTTTCATTTTAGACTCGCGGATACTGGATTTATTATGGTAATGGTGTTCTCTCGAGGTGTAGAGATACCCGTTAGGGTATCTGCTGTGGTAAAGTCAATGAATTGGAAGGGAGTTGTAGCGGCTAGCAGATGTCGGAGAAAAAACGTTTTTTTGGACAAAATGTTAGGAGAATTTACCACTCACGTGTCGCCTATGCTATTGAATTGCGAAGGTCAAGTTTAGTTTTTTACAGTGCGTAAGACCAGACGTCCGCACTTAGTTTTAGAAATTCGGCCACAATAGCATTTCTGCGAAGCGCTGTAAACTCTAGGATTCCTAAGAGCCACCCAGAAAAATTTTCGGCATCTGGAAAACACTAGGAGAAAGTAAGTTAGGCCCAGAGGAAACCCTGCTACACCGCCACAATTCAGGGAAATCGTTCCCGGCGAAATTGCAGCCCCACTCTCAAAGAAAACGCGTCATGAACTTAAGGCGGCGCAATTTCGTGATAACCCAATTGGTTAAAACTCAAAAACGATTCGGCCAATTAATGATGTTCGAGACGGGGACCGAGTTTTCCTAATAACGAAGATGCAGCGAGAAAATAGAAAAATTCGGACAGTCATAAGTGACTGATAAAGACACCGCCATACGTACAGATACACTCGCAACGTGAACATAAAACCGCGTTTCCTGAATTCCGCGCAACTTCGTATAACCTAGTCAATAAACTTAGTTAACCACGAACAAGAGTCTACCAACCTATCACCTCACACTATCCAACAAGCAGTCCCAAAGGGTATACCATCCAATTTTCTCTACCATGCTCTCACTACCGAGACAATCTTAAAATTCTGCGACTCGAATACTAACCTGTTCTATCCCATGTCGACCTTTATAAGGTTTTATAAAGGCCGATTTTATTTTCCTTTCAGATTACGTGATTGGGAAGATAATTTATTGTCGGCTAAGAGCCAGCAAAGTCGGTCTCATAATTTAATATTTGCAATTACTTTGTGGGCTTAACGGTACTGCCCAGGGATGCGTCCCGCATATAATGTTTTATATGTTTGTTGGTTGTTAGGTTTAAGGTCAAAAGGACCCCGTCCCTACATCCACCCTTAGCCTCAACAAAATTTATTCTTTATGTAAAAATAAGAAAAATAAATAGAATGTAAATTTTTATCTAAGGTTTTATTTTATATAAAAAAAAATTGAAATCTGTTCCACACGTATTTTATGCTTGAAATCGAATAGAATTGAGAACTTGTTGAGGGGGTAGCGAAATATTACTTTCAACGTTTTCTTATGAAATTTTACACTAGAAATATGTATACGCTTTTTTTTTAAAATAACAATTATATTAATTAGATATTATTATGAATTTATTATTGTTAGTAAGAATATGTCCGAAATCTGGCAAGTGAAAGTTAAATAACTAACATTGGGAATTAGTGCTGTTAAGAACTATTTTTTAAAGTTCATTTCGAGATCATTGGCATTGTAGGAAACGTGTATTTTCTTTTATTCCATTACGTAGTTTATGAAAAAATATATTTAGATATATTTATGATATGACCTTCAAATGATCTTGGACATTAAAATTTTTAAATTAATGTAAAACTTGTGTTGAGTAAGATTCCAGATAAGGACGATAACAGAAGTAACCTTGAGAGTGTAAACAAACACTATTACTGAATTATGAAATTCGTTTACTATTAATTCTCTTAAGGATTTACTTTCTCTTATTTCTCTTAGTTTACTGTCAAGTAATTCATAATGAATTATTTAAAGCAAAAGATTCAAATAATTTTTATTTATGGTGAAGTTTGCCAATGTCTAAGAGAAGTTATTCAAATTTATAAAAAAGGATTTCTAGAATGTATTTGTCCATTGCGTTCTTCATACGCAAATATTATTAAACCAATTCAACAGAAAATAATGTGTGAATCGCAAAACTGATCCATGAAATGAACCAAAGAAACGTCCACAAAAATCTATATATTAATTTAGGATAACGTACGTGAAAACATGTTAATGTTTTAAACGTATTCCGGGTGCTTTACAAAAATTTCATCCTTTCCATTTATTTTTTTCAAGACGATGAAGACTTCAAAAACCGTTTAAATTTTTGTCAGTAGGACATACGTCAATATAAAAATAATAAAATGTTTTTTACCAAAATATTATTTACTGAATTATTATTTATTGAAGTATTTTTTATAAATCACGGTCAATTAAACCTGAGAAATATGCATTATTGGTCTGCTGAAAATTCACGATGGTTTAAGTAGATTGATAGGCAGTGACCATAAATTCTAAATGTTTTGGTGTGGAATTGTAAGTAGTAGGATAATTGATATTTTATCAACGGTACGCAAACTGGATAAAGTTATACTGAATTTTTGGAAGACGAATTAAGAAATTTATTGAAAACCCACTCAACATAAGTTTCACATTAATTCAAAAATTTTAAAAATTTAAAGATCATGTCATAAACATATCTGAACGTATTTTTTCATGAGCTACGTGATGGAATAGAAAAAAATACTTTTCTACTTAAAAAATGCCAATGTCCTTGAAAGAAACATTAAGAAATGATATTTTTAAAAAAATAATTCTTCCATTCGATTCGTCTCTTCAATCAGTTTAAGTTGTGTGAGGAACGATTTTCGTACTATCACTAATAGAGGAGACATTTAAGTGGTCTGGTTTTCATAAAACACCTTGTGTATAGAGAAAAATTTGAACGTGAAGGAGAACACCTTGTGTATAGAGAAAGTGATCTCCTTCGCGTTCAAATTTTTCTGATGTTTGCCAAGCAGAAAGTTACCACGACAACATTTATTGCCCACTAGGGCTGGATCCAAAATCATATATAAATATAAATAAATACAATTACTCTTAAACATTGTAAGAATTAAAACATCATATAGATAGAAATTATTTTGAGTGTATAATTTTGACTTACCTGACTTCTCATAGGTTCCGTATTTACTTGACACATATAAGCACCAGAATCATTCTTTTGAACATCTGAGACATGTAATTTCCACGTATTATGTCCATTATGTGTAACTGAGAGCCGTGGATTATGCGCTATTAAATGTGTGTGTATTGCCAAAATTGCTCGAGAGTCGGATTTCATCCAAGCCACCTGCAGAAAATATTTACATATATAGTTGTTATAAAAAAAGCCATTACATTTTACGTACAGTAGTACTTCAATTATTGTAATTAATTAGGAGATAAATATCTTTGGATAATAGAATTTTCAAATAATAAAAATACAGCTTTCTCTGTATTAAAAAACAGTTTTCATATACTTTAGACAGGAAATATTAAAGATTTCATAATTTTTTGATCGCTAAGTAATACATAAATTTTTTAACATAAATAATTGCTTAAAGTTGCCTTTTGCGTTTCACAATTTTAATTCTTTTTTTCGGACGCTGCGAATGCCTTTGAGAAAACATATTTTTATCATCATTGTCCTTGTCATTATATATAATTTTCAATTCACTGTTCTTTATTTTTTATGCCATTGATCGTTGATTACCTAACGGCCGATTTCCGAGCTACATTTATTGCACACTCGCAATTCTTCAACTTAATAATTTCATTTTTTTTTTTTTAATTAATCACACTGTTACGGCAAGCTCGACGGTGAACGTTAGTTGCTGCCCGCTTCGCTAGTCGCTCTCTCGTCGTGCCTTTTACAGCCTCCGGAGAGATGTTTTATGAATGTATGAAAATGAATGAGTGAATGAGTGACCGACGCGGAGTCACTCCTCTGACCGATCGCTTGTGACTCCTTGGTCTACGTGGGACTGCCTTGAATTGTCTGTTCGCTCCGTGAATCTATGTCGCCTTTAGGATTGGTATGCGACTTTCTGGAGCCGGCCAAGGTGCCCTGTTTCCTAGACTAGGCTTTGTTTATGCCCTACCGAGCCTTTCCACATACTGTCTCTCCCTCCAAGGCCAGAGAAAGTGTCCTTAGGTGAGAGGTATGTTTGCACATCTGGCAATTCTCGGCAGGGCCGAGGCTTCGTAGGAATTGACCTGACTGACGTCTCGGAGGGTTCTGTTCTGCGCCAGAACACACACTATTTCACGCTAATAACACTAAAATATTGTAAAACAATCTTGTTTTGACAGCAATTTTGATAGAAGAAAGTAAATAATGTATGAGTTACATATGCAAAATGTACGAAACGTATTATTACATTCCGATGATATAACGTTTTGATAGAAAGTTTGGATAATAAATGATTCGATAATAGAAGTTGTACAAAATATAATATGCTACGTGCTATAGTAACACTACATTTAGCATTTTATTTATTTATGGCCTCAATAAATATAAATAATGACTTGTTAATTTAATATTAAGTCCATTTCAAATAAGCAACTTTGTAATCTTGAGTCGATATGTTGCAACTATAATGCTGCATTAATAAATCTGATACACATGGCAGTATTAATAAAGGAGTAATTGCATTGTGAATGCGAAATAGTATAGTTGTATAGGGTAAGTTAGGAAATGATGGCCTGTTTTCAAAAGAACTATTACATTTTAAATATAATTGATATCTAAAATATATGTGAGTGTGTGTAAGTAAATATATATAAATTTATAATGTTTACAAGTAGAAAATGAAAAAGTGATGACAGATTTACAAAACAAAAGAAATAATATCTTATGCCATCTTATTTAGATTATCCGCGTTAAATGACCCAGGTGAAAAATATATATGTATTTTAAATTCAATTTTTAGTTTATTAATAAATCTATTTCATCTATATTAAATATATTTCTCGGTTTGTTTAAGAGATTTTCTCTGCTCTAACAATTAAAAGTATGAGTTAATTTTTACCCTATTCATACCTTAGTATCGAGGAACAAAAAACACCTTTTAATTTTCAGACATTGAGATCTGGATGGTGTTTTAAAAACATATTTAGTCTATTATATTGAGTTAATTTTTTTCCGTTATTAAATTTATTTCCAAGTTTTTAGCCAAATTAAATGCCATAGATTTTATGCACTTATATGTTGATGCGTACTTTTGAAATTTTTTGATGTAAATTTTAAGTTTTTCCCTATTATTCTCCTCTACCTAGCAATGGAGATGATTCTAAAGTTTTATTTAAATAATTATTATTTTTCGTTCGTCTTTTTAACATAGAAACCGGAATACAGCCAAATACATTAGGTGCCACATTCACGCCCATTTTCTTACTTTGAACTGTTTCTATAGTATCCAATAATCTTTCATTTATCCATAATCCTATTTTTAGATTTTGTTTTTTAAAATATCATCCAAATATTCAGTTAGAATAATTTTCTAAAATAATATTTGCTATCATATTGCTAGAATATTTCATGACGGATCAATTCTTTCTTAAAAGAATCGGGCCAACCTGATAGCTTGGGAGTCATGACTTATTTATTTTTTTTTTTTTTATAATGAGACGACAGTATCTCGTTATAAAAATGTTTTATAATGATACGGCAGTATCTCATTATAAAAACTATAATACTATATCTAAACACCATACATAAATACTATATTAACATACTGTATTCTGAAAATGTCATCAGTACTTTTTCGTAAAATGTTAGTAAATTATAATTTAAAAAATAAGCAGAAAATTTTTGAGATTATTCAATTATACATATTATACATAATTTATCTTGTTTTTCAAATGAAAATGGATAAGAAGAATGATTAATATAATATAATAAAATACAATATTAAAAACCATTAAAAAGAGCTGAAAATCGATATTTGATAATCTATAAAATGAAATCGACTATCTCATTCGAAATTATCCTGTATGAAAAAAATGTATTCGTTTATTTAATTATGGATACTTATTCAGAGAAAATAATAAAAAATAGCAATCATTTTAACAGTTGCAATATCATAGCGGCATATTTGTGGGCATTGTGGGCATAAAATGTAGATATGCTAAATCAAAAAGTGTTATTATGTTTTAATAAATAGATTTCTTTCAATCATTTTTAATTTTGATAAAAAAGTTATTATGTGGCTCAGAACACGAACCATACAGACTCAACACTTGAAAACTCATAATGAGAATAGTTCTTAAACGTAATTTATAGCTATGCTCATTGAGTGTTCATAAAGGGCCTAGTTGCAATGAATCAGAATTGTTTTGGAGGCCATTATCTAGCGTATTCTTAATAGCAGTGCGATATTGCAACAACACAGTTATTCGTCTATTCATATTTTGCAGTAACACAGCGACAAAATTAATGATATCTTTTGCGATCGATACTCACGGATCTTCGATGCAAGGTAGATTTTGATACAAAACCTTTAGTTTAACAGTATAGGTATTAAGTTGAACGGCCTATATAAAATAGCTACTTCATAGACATGTTAAATTACCCAGAATTTAGTGCCGATAACATTTATTTATTATCAAGTTAAAACTTAAAGTTATTCAAACATAACTTAATTAATATCTCATCGATTGTTTTATAGCAAGAAAATAAGGATTCGTGATAAGGATAAGAGATAAAGGATTCACGAATCTATAATATATTGAATTTGAGTATATCTTTTCAGGTGAACAGTATATCTTTTCAACTTTGAACTTAAAATCTTTAGTTTATTTTGTTAATAGATCTTTTCTTAAATTAATTTTTTTATATCAATAATTCATTATCTTTTCTCTTTAAATAGACTTCTTGGAAATAAATATTAATATTTTATTCTTTTATTACTGTTTTACAACAGTTTAGTTCGTTAATGCATCTTTATTTAAACCGCTCATCTTAAAATAGCATTTGAATAAGTTTAACTAGAAACGGTTCAGAATTTCTCGTCAGCATAAAACGATTTTTTGATTTTTATTTTTATATACTGTTTTTGTGCTTACAAGAAATTTGCTTTTTTATATTTACAAAAAATTCTAGCTTGTCTAGAAAGTTATCATCTTTAATTCTTAAAAATTTTGGCTCATGGTTGTTGACCTGTTTTGAATATTGTCTATTGTTTCTGATCTAATGGTCGGTGTCGATCCACGTCTGCTTTTTCATTGAGGGAGTACCAACAGCGATCGACTTTTAAAATGATTCTAATTCCAGCTAGCAAATACGTATAAAACAGATTTGCAGACAAAGAGATAGAGAGAAAAAGCTAGTAAAGTTACAAAGAGCAAACGGTGCATTATACTTAACTTACTATTCCTGCTACTGCAATGTTCACTAAAATGTCAGTTTGAAGACTTGTTTTGTAGTTTGATTGTGGACGCGTGACAACAATTACCTTAAGTATAACAACAAAGTATAAAACTTCTTAAAAACTGTACTCAAATTCAAATCTAAAATATTGAATCATTGCTTATAAAGTGAATGATCTCATTGATATCAATGACTTTAAAATATTTTATCAAGATCATCTTTTTGGACAATTTTTCCCAATTGTTATTATTTGATCTTATTTTCTAAAATATTTACAAGAAACTTTTGTTGAATTTAGGTTACAAGTCTCCAATTAAGTGTACTTGTAATCTAAGTGTACTTGTAATTAGTTATTTATTGCGTCTATCGTGATCCTAACTTAAACATTAAATTTTTATGAATCCATTTTTATCAAGGAAACGATTAATCGCAGTAGAAATAAAATCAAAATATTCTTAACAATCTTTGTCTATTTTGCTACTAACAAGAAGACAATCCACATCGAAATAGTTAAAGATTTGGTTATCGATACATTTCTGACTCGAACCTTTATTCCGACAACATAAGTTTCATAAGAATGAATCGAGAAATAAAAGGCGAGAAAAGCGCGAAAAAATACATTATTTACGTGATTCAGATTCGAACATCATCACAATGATCTAACGAATTAAGTCGGTTGCTAATGAAACATCAATTAGAACGTGATTCCATCATATTTCGACGGGAAATCACGGAAGACAATAAAATATCATCTTCGCATCATAAGAGAAACATTGTTATGTTAACAAAGTTCTATTAATATCCAAATTGAGGCTATTCTTAATTTATATCTGCTAACTCTAGTTTCTTCAGATTTGAATGATACAATAATCATAACTGCTAGTCATTTCAAATTAACAAATCTATCATGAGATTACCATCAGATAACTATCTTTTTGGCAATATAAAATTAAGACGTTTTCAAAAATTAAGACTTTGAAAACTTTTGAAAGCGAATAATGATTAATTTTATTTTAAATTAACGAATAACGTGTAGAAGTAATGTATGATACCAAAATGCCAATAATACATAATAAGTAATGTAAATAGCAATTAAAATCTCTAATAATGGTGATAGTGAAATGTTTGGTGTCTCGTCTTGAATTCTAAATCGTAAATAGTAAATCTCGAATTTTTGCTGTAGATTTCGAGATTTCTGAATTCAAGATCCCAATTATATACATAGTTGTAAATACTCATTATCATTACGTAATTGAATCAAACGATTCGAATCTAAACCGCAACAGTTTCCTCCCTCTGCGGTAGCTTGCTGGATTGTCGCTGCAGATAAGACGTGACAACAATAAGAAACGTAGGTTAGATAGAGATGGAGATATAAATACAGCCACATATATATTGTCGACGAGCCCTGTTAACACCACGAGATTTACAATACTAGATTCTATCGAAGACCCTATGAATGTCATCGAAGCAACAACAAATCAGAATTTGACCAAAGAACTCCTCTACCAATATTTCTTGACGATATTATTGACATTCTAATAATGACAAATTCCTTGGAAAAAGTCATAAACAGGAACGAATATAAGCTAAAAATCAATAACAATCACATGAAAATTTCGACCAACACGTAAAGAAAAATAACTAAACACTTAAGGATGCTCAATGCAAATTTTCATATTCCATAACATTCCAATTAACCCCTTGGCCTACGCGCTATCTCCCGATTGCGCGGGCCATAGTAAACAAGAAGATCGGTCGCGCGCCGAGCCATTCAGCTGTTCAGCCGTGTGCCCAAACTTGCGCAAAATGTATACTTCTTATGAGATTATCGAAAGCAGTTGAACCACTTGTCGGACTCATTTTTTTTCGTTTGTTCCAAAAATACACCACGAGCCAGGCTTGACTTGTTTACATTTGATCCGAACGTACTACGAAGTACTACGACTTCGACTCCTGCGTACTGTTAATGACACAAATTCCTCACCACGAGTCAGACTCGGTTTTCGCCTATGGCACAAATTCGTTACCACAAGTCTCACTCGTGGTTGTAGGCCAAAGGGTTAAAACAGAGAACGTTTCGTATTGTCCTTCGTAACATCCACCACGCAGTAAATCAAAACGAACTGAAAACTGAATTTTTGAAACTTGGTTATGAAGTAATTAATATCAGTGACATTAAACACAGAATTACAAAAAAATCCACTATCTCTATTTTATACTGATCTAAAACAAAAAGCTAACAACAAGGTATACAATATAAACAGTTTAATGAATTCTATTGTCAAAATCGAACCGCCCTACAAAAAAAAAAAAAAAAAAAAAGAGATCGTACAGGCAAAAGGTGCCAAAGATACGAACACACAAAAATATTGTAACCGCGTATATTATTGTATCAAATGCTCTGAACCTCACCCAACAGCACAATGCAATAAATTGGCTGAAACTTCTGCGAAATGTGTTCATTGCAAAGAAAACCACCCCGCGAGATATAGAGGATGCTCAGTCTACAAGGAATTATATAATAAAATATTCCTTAAACCTAAAGTCATGGACACAATCAACCATTCACGAAATGCCCATAACTACACTACTCCATCAACTTCATACGCCCAGGCGGTTCGTAGAAACCAAAACAATGAAACGATACATTACTTTACGTTACAAAGTAGTACTGCCGGCTTTCAAAACATTGATAATTTTTACAAACTGGAAAAACTAATTGAAAAACAAACAGAGAAAAGTTACATGAAAGATGGAGAAAAAGTTGTAGAACAAAATGGTGAATATATAATTAAATAAATAAACATCGATACATAAAAATGTTGCTTTTGAGTTTTCTTTAAAAATAGACACGAACTTTCCGGACTCAATACATATAAAAATATCAATTGAAGTTTATTAAGTTACGAGGATTCGAATTTTGCATTAGAATTAAGTATTATATTATTTACTCAGTGAGATATAATACAGTACTATTTTTTACAGTATTTTTAGGCAGATAAATAATTTCTCTTAACATTATCTCAATGTAATGAAATTGAAAGCATGTGATATAATCGAAAGCAATATTAATAATATTGAATAAAATAATATGATGTTGATAAAAATTTCTTTGATCATTTTTTAATTAAATATAACTTTAACCTGAAATGATTTGAAATACAGCACTAAGTAATAAAGATACAATTAATTATTCTGTGTTTTGTCATTTATTCTATTTAATTATTATATCGTTTATATCTATCTTACAAACAGAAAATCGAAACATTATTGAAGAGCATACCTTGTATGAATGTAAATTGTTAACAACACAAGTGAAGAAGACGTCACGGCCTTGGATTACTGTGTGATTCTCCAAAGGAGCTAAAAATTCTGGCAATGGTTCTGGAGTTATCTGACCTAAAAAAAATTTAATAACTTTAAACTTGTATAATTATATCAGTATAATATTTTAATATTGTAACTTGATAATGATGGACAGTTCTTTCTTTGTATATATGATATTTTATTAATGAAATTATATTTAATAACAAATTATAATATATTTATGGATATATGAAATTACATTCGTATGATTTATATTCGATCTTCTCAACTGAAATCCCTACTTCTTCTTTTATTCAATTAATTAATTTGATATTGAAACATAGAATTTAAATATAGAATTTATACATGGAATTTAAATAATAAATCATAATTGATTTTCAAATTGAATTGAATTGAATTGAATTTCAAAGCTTGTTTAATATACACATACAAGTTATTCACATTATTATCCATCGTTTTTCTTGGAAATGTTAAACATAAGTGGTAAAAAAAAAGTTGGCTTTTTGTAAATAATATTATTTTTCTTGTCATAGCATCTTTTTCATAGAAATTAAGATTATCTTTCAATTTTAATTTTTAAAGATTAATTTAATTTTTAATGATCTCTAAATTTGTTCTGTTTTAAGATAAATTCAAGCATGTTCTTCACAATGACTTAATTTACACTGAAGCATACTTTCATTTGATAGCAAATTTAGAGCATTCAAAACATTAAAAGTTATCTTGATTTTTCTAAAGAATATAAATGTGTAATAATAACAAAAATAAGTAAACTGCTGCATGAAAAAACACAAAAAAAAAATGCTGGACAATAATAATGCGAACATCTTGTATACTTATAATTAATGTTTCTTACCACAAATATATTTTTAAAACAAATATTTTATATTTCAGCTATTCAGAAAGTTCTACTGTTTTCCATTTTTATAAATATTAATCCTAATAGTCATGGCCAATTTATTGATATTAGCTGATGTACAGATAGTGCTAGCTCAAATAAGATAATACCATAAATAGGTGAGAGAAGTAAAAGTTGTAAAAAATTTCTGGTTAAGAGAGAACAAAGGACGTAGAACAGAAGTGAGAAAAATGCGAAGTAAAAAAATAAGAAATAATATAATAAAAGAATAAGGAAAGAATAAGAAAGAAGAATGAGATGAGAGAGAAAATAAAAAAGAGAATATGGCATAATTTCATTTTTTATGAAAGTATTAAATTAAATTAAAGTAGTTAACATTAAGAAAATTATATTTCAAATTGAAAATATTGTTAAAGTAAGAAGAACTGATATTACTACAGAATAGTTATTACTACAGAATAGTTATTAGATATCACTGGAGAATTTAGAAAATGAGAGGATAAAGAATTTTGATACTGAAAGAGATTGTCCGACAAATTAATCTCTCTTATTACTCTATAATTTTTTTTATAATGACGCTTGATTATACGTGTTCATGATTAAAGTGCAAAAATTAAAGAAATTGGAATACAAAATCCTATCTCTCAAGTAGAATTGCAATAATTTAAAGTAAAATAGAATTTTTAAAATTTTAATAGCCTTATGTCATTTATAATATTTGTAATATTATGTATATTTATAATAATTATTAAATACTTGTATAACGTAGGGAAGCTGGTTTATTATATGATTTATTCAGTATAATTGTTGCATTGAAGAGTGCTTCTTTTGGAATCTAAACTGATGAGAAGGCTATATGTATTTGGCAATTTTTGGATCAGAAGAAATTCTTATTGATATTTTATTTTATATGTCTTATTTATAACTTATAAGGTAATATGATGAGTTATTTAGAATTATCTTAGTTATTTTTAATTGTTTAAACTAGTGTTTCAAAATTTGTAGAGATATAATATAAATAATGTTTATTTAATAACAATAATGATAATAAAACAACAAATAATTAAACAAGACAAATAACACAAATTAACGACTCAAATAAATTCTTTAAACAACATAATTGATTCTTTTAAACAGCTTTCTCTCAATACTTTCTCACGACTCTCATCGACTCTGTTTTGCAACTCGCTCGACTTGCAACTCTTTCTTTTCAAAAAGAAAAACGCTCTAGCGCCTATGTTGCGCTTCTCGCATTACATATTTTCTCGTATTTCTATGCTCAGCAAACAGGCCACCTGTTATAATTAAACATAACTAAAAATATAACTACAGATTATAATAACCGACAGTAACTGCAATAGCATTATATAAATAATTAATATTAGCATTATATATAACATAATACATAACATAACATAATGTATAACATATTTCAACATTTTCGAGGTTTCCAATATATGCCTCGTTTTAAAATTCTGATTTTCATTTTGTATTTCTTTTAAAGAAAAAAATTATATTAGTGGAATATTAATGACGATCTCTATGCCATCAGCATTAGATATAAATGTAACTGACTCACTTTCAGATAGAGTTATCAAATGTATTGAGACTAGAGATATACATACATAATCTTAGAATGACCTATTTGATTTTAGAAAGTTACTTGCACGGTTTAAAACTGTCTTGTCTGATGAAGAGTTTCTGTTCGATTTTTTTTCCGCAATTTCTTTAATCTCCATTATGATGTTATTGTTAATCTTCATGTTAATGTTATATCGATTATATTTGAATTTTTTGAACATACATTTAGATTTATAATTTTAAGTATCATGGAAACATAATAGTTATTTAATAGTTATTAATATGTAATAATTATTTAATAGTTATTAACATTATAGAAATATAATCTTCCCAATTTATGTTCCTATTTGGCAATTTGTGCAACATAATGACAAAATTACTAATTGTTGCTACTATGTGTATAGTCTGAAGAAAGATCGAAGCTAGAAAATAATATTCGAGGGTAAGGCGTTATTAGTAAAAAAAAAAATCAAGAAAGTTTAGAATTTTAAGATCGGTTGAAATAAGTTGGAGAAGATAGTAATTTTACTTATGATTCTTTACTTTTTCTCTATTTTTAGTTGTGATAATGCGAGATTGTTACGTATGTTTACAAATTTTAATTCTAATAGGTTAAATTATGGTCTTAATGTAGGAAGTAATTTTTGAAATTTTTCTTTATTCAGTCGAGATGGAGAGTAAACTGCTACAGCTGATACTTTATACAGCATTTACAATAACTCGTAAGTCAACTTTTTATTTAGAGAGCTTTTCGTGCTTAATAATGCTGTTAATTATTAATTATAAGTCGTTAGTATGCTAAGTTAAATCCTGATACATGGAAGTAATTCAACTGTATCTTTATATTTATTCTCCGCATAAATTTTATTATTTTTTTTTATTATGGGTATCCGGAGTATTGCAATTTATTTTTACAGTATTGTCAGTAAAGCATTTCATTCTTATAATTCTTCTGCAAGTATATTCGTTTGTTGCGTATCCATCCCCGTCATATATCCATGTGCCAAGCGTTGCACTGTTTCATATCAAAATTTAGTATGAAGATATGTACCCAATGCAATTTTGCTTTTATCGTCTTTTGCCGTCGTGTCAAATAAATTCTACGATATTTAAGCTTTTTGGGACGGAGAGCATTTCATTTTTTTCTTGCTCATGCAGAATCACAGAAGGAATCTTGACTCTTTGTTTTGACACAGATATGTATGATGATATGGATAGAAACCATACATCGTGGTTGCACTGTCGTTTTATTAAATATTACGCAACAATAATACAATAGCTGGATATGCAACAAATTGTTACACACCTTACTAATTCTCCTAATTTATTTCTTAGCAATTTATTTCTCTATAAATAAAGATTGGAGAAATTCTTTTCGTATAAATTTCTTTATCACTTCTTTTATTATATTATGTTAAGGAACTGAATCTATTATTTATTCTTATGATTCATAAATTATAAGTGGCTTACTGAATATAGTTACCATATTTCGTCTGTGCTAATTATTTTTCGTTTGATTCTTTTAGCCAACTACCAAGAATTATCGATTTCATTAGTTTTATATTAATTTTGTTCTTCATCATTAAACAGTTATGTAGAAGAAAATAATTTGTTTTTGTTCTGAAGACATTGTGTGTGGTGGTGTATTGTGAAGCGAAATTAATTGTTTTCTGTAATTTGCTCCAAATCCATTTGAAATCAGTAACGGGTTCATGACTTTTGTTTCTTGTTAAATAATGAATAACATTCAATTCACTTTATCTTAATCGTTATTTTTAACGAATATTGTTACGAAAAAATCACAATCATTGGTGAGCCGCTCATTTGCCAAGTCGATGAACTCCATAAAACAGAAAGTGAAAAAATGTGATGAAATAATATATGTATATTGTTTTTTTAAATTCTTTTTAAAATATAAATTCAAACGAACATTGTAGAATGTATAAATACAAATATAGCTTTCATCAACGGCATATAAAATGAATAAAATAGAATAGTCTTCGAGTAATCATTATTAATATTACAATTTTTGCGTGTCTAAGCAAGTTAATCGATTTGGCAAGTGAAAAGAAGTAATAACATCAAATTCAGTCTTAAAACTTTTTTTTATTACAGAAAAGCTTCATTATCATATACTTTTTATTAAAGATCTGAATAACTGTTACAATATATTATTATTTGTTATTGATTCATCAGCAATATAAGTGATGTCATCTAATTGAATCATCAGCTATATTTAAGATCCCGTCATATTGACTTATTCTTAAGTTTCTATAGTAATCATATTTAATAGGAGAAACGAATTTTAACAGAATTTTACACAATTTTAATTTCCATCATCTTTTCTCTTTTCTCTTGTTACAGTTTACATTCTACTTATAGGATATAACAGGTTTACATTTTTCAAACCTAGTAATCTATCTGTTACAGATTTTCTTATATTAATGTCATTAAATTCTGAACCTATGTTAAAGTCATATTAGAATTGTATGACGTAGGTCTTTCTAATTTTATCCAATGCATTTTACTGCTAACTCTTTAACTGTTAATTGTTTCTGTTAATGAATTTTTTAAAGGTTTTGTTGAGAAAAAATACTGATAAGTCATTTAAACTACATTAAATATGGCTTCGCTTTTAATGATTTTGATTATATTCTACTAACCATCTGATGAAAAAATATTTTGAATTTTGCATGTGACTCGATAATGGTAAAATCTGAATCATTAGCCAAATAATTATGTCCACTTACCAAAAATTTCATTTCAATTGACTCAGCTCTTATTTCTGTGCTTCGAACCAATTTCAATAAACTTAAGACAGTTTCGATATTTCTATTTTGTCCAGTACACAAATCTGAATACGTTATTATTTTTTTCAAAATTTATAGCATAAATATTTATATATTTTATTAAGCGTGATGGAATTTCCTGGGACCCATAAGATTTTTCAGTTTCTGTCCAAACGAACATGTGACTTATATTTTTATTAAAATCATGGCAACCGAAACTATAAACATATAAATTTCGCTTATAATAAGCTACCGATGTAGTAAATATAGGAAAGAGAAAAACTTTTTCTAAGACGAAAAAGAATGAAAATTTTTTTGGATGTTGCCATTCGTTCTGCAACTATATGACTACGAGCTCGTACGAGTTCAGATCGTACTTGCTATAATTTACAAATACTTGTTTCTACGGCAGTTAGACTGTAACTGACTAATTTATTTTACTTCATTTCCGATGAGACAGCAGTAAACAATTTACCGTTATCATTAAGCACTTGCTGTTGCGTCCGAATTAAATTATTACATCAAATAAATTTACAATAGAGTACAGAGTTAACCAGGATGGCTTAAATAATGTTAATGTTCATAATGTTAATCCAAATGGAAATAAATTAATTTTAATATTCGATGGCCAAAAACATTTTGTTACTTAATGGTGCTAATCCTTATTTTTAAAGAAATTTATTATGAATATAAAAAGTTAAGACTCAATCAAGTGCTTTGACATTTAAATCTAAAATAACTCAAAAAGTGGAGTTAATCGAAATGGCCTGCGAACGGCTCATAATGCTCTTAATATAAACATAAAAGAAATATTCAAATATTTCAACAATTTCTTTGAAAGATACTGCAGATTGTAAGGAATGGCATGATCCTAAAAACGTTATCAAAATATCAAACTACAGCATACACAGGAAAGACGGTTCACAAATAAGTGCAAACAAACCAAGAGGCAGTATATCAATTGCAGTCCATAAAAGCATCCCCGTAGAGGATATTCCACAGCAAAGCCTCACTAACATCGAAGTCAAAACAATTAAAATTAAAGCCTCTTTCGCCTTAACCATAGGAGCAGCTTTGCACGCCCCCAAAAACGAAAATTCTCCTGGAAGACCTAGACGCTATTATCCAGCCATATGAAAAGGGACACTACATCATAGGCGGTGACTTCAACGTGAAGAACTGCATATGGAACAATACAAAAAGGAACTCACACGAATCCACAATAAAGAATCACTCTTAACTACAGAACTACCAAATCATCCATACTTCAACATATAGTACAAACAGCCCAAGTGTGCTTCATCAAACATAGACACCTTCCTTATCAACGTCCTCTACCTTCACAATTAGATACCATAGATGATACCTCTCCTCAAATCATTTCCCAGTTGAACTTACACTCCAAACGCATGAAATTTCAAACCGACAGGTAAACAATACAATAACAGACTGGAACACCTATGCAAAATTCTGCAACAAGAGAACAATCCCTTCCTACTACGCGACAACAATAGATACAGAAATCAACGATCTCTGTCAGCTAATCCACCATTCATATCGCATCGCCACCCGACCGATAACAACATGAAACATAAACCCAACCACCGATCCGTTACTTCACAACCTCATCAAAGAACAACAGACAAAGACGGAATTACCAAAAATCAGGAAACCTCCTACACAAGTTAAATAGGAACATGCTAACTACTGCCATACAAAAAAGAATAGTAGAACTTAAAAGCTAACAATGGCAGGATAAACTCAAGAAAATCAAGTGCATTGATCATACACTTTGATAGACGTGCAAGCTAACTGGTAGGACAAAAACCCGCATACCAGTCCTACAAAATACATCTAACAACACAAAACAGAAAGTCTGGGCCAAAGATTTGAACACATTCATACAACGCATACAGCGCTTGCTCCCTTATACAAGAAGAAATTGAACAAGTGACAGTTCCCATAACAAGCACCCTACTCACACACAACATAAATCTAAAATGCACTTCTCAAATGATCATAAACATTATCAAAAATGCCCCAGCAATAAAGCTTCCAGACTGGATAAAATCACAAATACCAAGCTCAAAAATCTGCCAATCAAAACTGTTATTCAAATCTACTACATTTATAAAGGTTGCTTGAAACTTACATGTTACCCCATGTATTCGAAAATAGCAAAAGTAATGCCAGTACCCAAGCTTGGCAAACCAGCCATCTTCATTACAAATTACAGGCCAATAAGCTTGCTGAATAATCTAGGAAAAATCCTCGAGAAGATTATTCGCATGTATAAAACTCAAACATCATAATTCCCGTACCAGTTTGGCTTTAGACAGAACCATTTTTGCATCCAACAACTACAACGAGTTACAGAACATATTACACTCCGTGACAAAAATATAGCACACTGTATAAATATAAGATTTTTTTAACTTTATATACAAATTATATAAGTATATTTCAAAATATTTATTACGAAAGGAATAAATTTTATTTTACAATATTGAAAAATAATGAAAAATCGGTGCGTCAGAAAAATAGCACATTTCTTTTAAACTTATTATCTATAGAAATATATTATTTTCATACTGTGTTGCTTCACAACACCTTTTGCTTGTATTACTGTTAATAAAAGATTTGGTAAGGATTTAAATAATGTTTTAAGAAATTTTTTACTTAAAGATCCCTAGTTTTGCTCGATGCAATTTTTTAATTCCCGAACGGTCTGAAATTGTCTTGCCTTAGCATATACTTATCTCGATAATTATGCCCAACAATTCTCGATGGTGTTCAAGTCTGGTGATCTGGCTGGCTATGGTAAATTTTGAATATTTTTTTGTGTAAATTACTGTTTCACAATTCTTGCCATATGAACACTTGAATTATCTTGTTGAAAAATAAAGTTGGTGCCCGCAATTTTTATTGCATGTTTTTCCAATTGTTCATCTGTTGAAGTAATATAATTTGAACTTTCCATTTTTCTACTTATAAACTTAATTTCTGTGTTTCCATAATATTCAATTTCAGCCCAGACTCCCCCACCACCTGCTTGTCGATGACTTTACGCAAATCATGAAAATAAGATCGATATCTATCCGGTTCATCTAATGTAAATCTCTTTTCATCACTGAAAATTACTTTTCGCCATTTTTTCATCCAATGGATAAATTTTTCAGCAAATTGTAAACGTGCTTCTTTATGCTGCTTCGTGGTTTATTCATCAATTTTTTTGCGTTGTATATACTTACATTCTTTTATATTATGTACTTTAGTATTTACACCAGCTTCTGCTGCAATTTCTCTTGCACAAAATTTGTTTCCCCCGCATTCTTAAAATTGCATGTCGCTGACGATCACAGGTCACTTTTGGAC
>NW_025109540.1:0-3261 GCF_011392965.1 Frieseomelitta varia
GAAACACATCTACCCACTTAACATCGTTACACCGGTATTCGCAATATTTCGGTTTCATCAAACCGGTATCGGAATAGTAACTTAAAAATACCGGTATTTTTCCGATAATACCGATTCGGTTTCTGCTCGAGGAGTTAGTCGCGTGTCCTTACGGCGATTGGACAGCGAGATTCAGCCCCAATATTTTGATCGATATATCCGCTGATCATCCTCCGGCGAAGAGGAGGAGGAGGAGGATGAGGATGAGGAGAGCCACGTCCCATGGAAGATGGTAATTCGCGCGGATAGGGCGACCGCTTAATCGGAAACTTGGTATCCGGCCGATAAATACGCGGCGGCCGCGCCTCGCCCCGCAAAGTTTAACGCAGGGCGATGCGGGTGTAGCCGAATACAAGGAGCTGCAGTTTACCAGGGTCGCGTCGTCTGGTATCTCGTGGGAGCGGTTGCTAAAGCGTTAAAGCGTCAATCTCGCCCGAAAGTTTCGCTCGTGCATCGTGGAATTTCGCTCACGTCTAGCCACGTTCTAGGCAAGTTCTGGAGGAGAGAAGAGGGGCTAGTTATCGAGAATCGAACACAATCGGCCCGATTACGGACGCTGCATACGGCTCGACGCTAGCTCCGATTCGTCCGCCAGGACGAATTGTATTTCAAATTGTCGCGAAAGTTGTCGCCTCGTCTGCTCGAGATGCGAGAACTGTTCGAAATCTACGCTGTTAAAAAATGTAGGTGCGAAACTTTGTTTTTTTTTTTTTTTTTGCTAAATACAGAGCGTTCAACTTTGTTTCATTCAAGTATCTCCTTAAGTTATTTCTTCAAAGGTGTGGAAAGATTTTACTGAAAGAGGGTTACCTCCGGCTCTTTTTAACGTTAATGTTAATTTTTATAAAACTGTACAATGGCAGTAGAATTTCAGCAGGAAGTGATTTTTCGTCCGTCCTGTATAAAACCTACTTTATCCAGATCCGTTAAAATATAAAACATACTTTATAAAAAATTACATACTTTATCGTCGATTTTAATGAGAAAACTTGGTCTGTGGATTCTAAAGTAAAACTAATTTGACTGTGTCCAAGCATCTCCGTCAATACTCATTATTTACAGAGATATTTAACGTTTTAATCTTCTGTCACGGCTACACATACTTCTTTTCTGAAAGTTGAAAAAGGTAGGAATGCAGTAGCGAAGCTTTAGTGTAATATATTCATACATAGAGAAGTTTTAGGGTTCTCGAATCCTCTCACAGAAGAACTTTTTTTGTATTATCTCTATTTTTGTTTTCTTTCTTTTCTTTGTTTTTTTATGTGTTTTATATTTTTTACTGTGTTTTTTTATGTGTTTTATGTTTTTCTTACTGTGTTTCATATTTTTACAAAACACAGTAAAAAAAAAAAACATAAAACACATAAAAAGTTATATCGTATAAAGTGTCCCTAGTTATATCGCCATTGTAACAATTTTATAATGTCCCTATTATAGAATGCTATAGAAATTTTACAAAATAATCGCTGGGGCTGTCAAAATTCATTCACTGATTCATAATCAATTATCTGCACCAATTTTCGATGCAATGGTTAAATATTTCTGGTACGCAACTAAAATTAATGTGTCATAAATTCATGTTTTTTCAATGTAAACCAAATGTGCTTTCCAGACGATGTAAGAAACGCAATCTGTTCGTATAATAATATGGAAATTATAAAATGTCCATACTGCCAATGGTTATCATCCTAGACGTTGTAATGTTCTTTTGCAAAATATTAGTTATTAAAAATTGCAATGTTCGACGTTAATATTTTATATTGAAGTTTCCTGTGACATTTTAAATTAACAATTAGAATTGCTATAAAAATGTAAAACACAGTATTCTACATAAAAAAAAAAAAAAAAATAAGAAAACTTGAAAGAAAAAAAAGAACAAAAGTAGAGATGATATAAAAATATAAAAATATTTTTCCATGGGAGGATTCGAAGCCTGAAACTTCAGTAGCTTCGCTACTGCATTACTGCAAATTAGGAAGATATATATCTCTGTAGTATATCTGTAGAAGATTAAAATATTAGTAAATAATGAGTATTGGCGGAAATGCTTGGACATAGTCAAATTATATTTGCTTTAGAATCCACAGACCAAGTTTCATTAAAATCGACGACCAAACAGCTGTGACCTTTCCTTATTAGTAGAACATGTAGTGGGGAGAACGAGTAGAATTTCAATGTAGTGGGGAGAACGAGGCAGTGGAGGGGGTAGCGCCAGTTAGCCAACTCTGCCGAATTAGTCGATGCAGCTCGACGTTCTCTATAAAAAAAAAAAAAGTACTATTAACTCGTGCCCGTCGAAAAATTTACGAAAAATTTTAACTCTGTGAAATTTGTCACACGAAGGACGAGGAAAGCCATAGACTTTGTTAAATTAAGTTGAAAGATCTCCTGAATTAACAATTTTTTGACATGCGTAGGTTTTTGATACACGTCCTGTGCAGAGATTTCAGAGATCAGCTTCACTTCTTTTCAAATGTAGCACGCTTCTTTATTCTTTGATTTATGCAGCTCGAAAAAGATGCATTAACCTACGTATCTCGAGAGATTACTACCTTTAATTGTCATTGATAATTAGAGACAAAGTCAGAATAAATACAAAGGTTTATCGTTTCCCAGATTCCTTCCATTTTTTTTACAGCGATTTTACAGAATTTCACAGAATTAAAATTAAAATATCGCCGAAATCCACGACTCCCCGACACGGGGTGTAATTTTTTCTTTCCAGAGAATGTCGACGAACTACTATCGACTAATGCATTACATTTTTTTAAAAAAGTGGAGGTGACCTCAAAATCTCCGAAAAAAAAAGAAGAAGAATCATTATCGTCACACATTATGGGCTACTCTGTACTAAATAACTTTCGTTAATGAAACTTTTTCACGTATCCAGAAACAACGGAGATTTATACTCAATGATACTATACTGAGTATAAATACAAAGTTATTGAGACAGTATATAAAATACAAAGACAGTAATAAATGCAAAGACAGTATGTTGAGAGAATATTTAATTGAGACAGTATATAAAATACAAAGACAGTATATAAGAGAAGCATATAATTGAGACAGTATAAAGAGAGTACATAATTGAGAAAGTATATAAAATACAAAGACAGTAATAAATACAAAGATAGTATGTTTAGAGAATATATAATTGAGACAGTATATAAAATACAAAGACAGTATATAAGAGAAGCATATAATTGGGACAGTATAAAGAGA
>NW_025109540.1:3477-7892 GCF_011392965.1 Frieseomelitta varia
CAAAGACAGTATGTTGAGAGAATATATAATTGAGACAGTATATAAAATACAAAGACAGTATATAAGAGAAGCATATAATTGAGACAGTATAAAGAGAGTGTATAATTGAGACAGTATATAAAATACAAAGACAGTAATAAATACAGTAATAAATAAAGTTATTGAGACACCCTGTGTGTATGTATCGTACACATCCACAGGCGTTTTTCTTTTTCTTTTTCTTTTTTATGCTAAGCGTTGGAACACTTTCGCCAGCTACTACTTCAATACTCCTCGGTCCAAAGCATCAAGCATCCAGTTGTCTATACCGTCTTTGTCGCTAAAAAATGTTTTCGCCATCCCGCGCGGCCTCGCGATGAAAAATACGAACGCAACGAGTCGAATTCCATTATTATAAAAGAATCGCTTTCGCGAGAGGCGATCCCACAGTGAAACCCTCTTTGACAGACAGTCGGTCTCGCTTTGAAAAAAATCTTACATTCCCCGCCACGCGTGAGAAAGCTGAAGAATTTCACGAGCAGTTCGAGTGACACTCGACCCTTTACTACCATCTCGAAACTCATCGCATCGCGTTGAAGACGAAACCGTCTTCGCGAGGTCAGGACCTCCTCTTTCTCTTCCTCTCGCCGCTGTTTCCTCCAGAAACTTCGTCATCTTGTTTACGACGAATCTTTTACCCTAGCGTTCTCGAGAACGATCTGCCTGTTTTTTCTTTTTTTTTTATTTTTTCGTACGAGGAAACGTCTTTGTTGAAGATTTTTACCACCTGCTCGATGTCACTCTCGATGGCATCCCATTTTGATGCCAAGATCAGTCAGGTCTCGATTTTCTCACGCTTTAAAATAAGAGACAATCATTCAGCAACTGAACGTCCGATGCTGGAGTCATTTCTGACTCACACGGATATTCCACTAATGGGTATTTACGGTCGTCCAGACGATTCACCAATACTGTACAAAGTGACGTTTGAGATCGAGATCGTCATTGATATTGTACCAACACAGTGACAGACACTCGACTCATATAGGAACATGTAGGGGTGTAAGGAACAAATAATAGTCACGTGAGTAATAAAGTTATATATATTTGCTCTACATTTATGTCATTCACTGTCAGGAACGTCTTGTGCAGATTGAGCAGAAAGAAAGAAGACAAAGAAAGATTGCTCGCTGGCGATGAAGACGTTGCGTCAACAAATAGAGACAACGGAAAAAGTAATAAAAAGAACAAAAGTAATAATAAAAAACGGTAAATTAATAATAAAAATAGCAAAATATTAGAACCGTGCTAAAAACTAAAATCTAAATAGTAAATACAAGAATAACATAAAATACTAAATACTAAATACAAAAATAGTACAAAATACTGAATACTAAAAAAAATAATACAAACTGTTAAATACTAAGATACTAAGATACTAAGATACTAAGATACTAAGATACTAAGATACTAAGGTACTAAGGTACTAAGGTACTAAGATACTAAAATACTTAAATACTAAGATACTAAAATACTAAAATACTAAATATTAAGATACTAAGACACTGAGACACTAAGACACTAAAATACTAAAATACTAAGATACTAAAATACTAAAATACTAAATATTAAGATACTAAGACACTAAGACACTGAGACACTAAGACACTAAAATACTAAAATACTAAGGTACTAAAATATTAAGATACTAAGACACTAAGACACTGAGACACTAAGACACTAAAATACTAAAATACTAAGATACTAAAATACTAAACTACTAAAATACTAAAATACTAAGATACTAAAATACTAAACTACTAAAATACTAAAATACTAAGATACTAAAATACTAAACTACTAAAATACTAAAATACTAAGATACTAAAATACTAAACTACTAAAATACTAAAATACTAAGATACTAAAATACTAAACTACTAAAATACTAAAATACTAAGATACTAAAATACTAAACTACTAAAATACTAAAATACTAAAATACTAAGGTACGAAGATACGAAAATACGAAGATACGAAGATACTAAGATACTAAAATACCGAGATACTAAGATACTAAAATACTAAAATACTAAGATACTAAGACACTAAGACAGTAAGATACTAAGCTACTAATATATTAAGATACTAAGATACTAATGTACCAAAATACTAAGATACTAAGATATTAATATACTAAGATACTAAAATACTAAGATACTAAAATACTAAACTACTAAAATACTAAAATACTAAGATACGAAGATACGAAGATACTAAGATACTAAGATACTAAGATACTAAGATACTAAGATACTGAGATACTAAGATACTAAAATACTAAAATACTAAGATACTAAGACACTAAGACACTAAGATACTAAGCTACTAAGATATTAAGATACTAAGATACTAATGTACCGAAATACTAAGATACTAAGATATTAATATACTAAGATACTAAAATACTAAGATACAAAAATACTAAAATATTAAAATACTAAGATACTAAGATATTAAGATACTAAAATACCAAAATTCTAAAACACTAAAATGCAAAAATACTAAAATGCTAAAATACTAAGATACTAAAACAATAATAAAAAACATTAAAATATAAAATAATCTTTGAAATGAGAAATTGCCTCGATTTGCTGCACACGTCTTTCTTCCGCAGAACGTTACCAGAAACTGATATTTTTCGTCGTCACTTTGACAATTTGGCGAGCACATGGCGCACAGCCACATGATTCTCGTGCGTCAGCGCGATCACTAACACAAGCAACTCCCGGCACAGGTGAGAACTGCGACCCCGGCACAGCTGGCGGAGGGTTAACAAACCAAGGGCATTCTACGATAAGGATAGAATGTCGAAAGCTCGATCCCTTGGTGCACTCGTTGAAACGTTCACAGAGAATTTATCTTCGTAGGTAATTCGTCAAATCGGAGCTAATTGCCGCTTATGATCGCTGGCAGCTTTCTTGCTTCGTATCGGGCCTTGGACGCGGATGTGAAAACTCGAAGACCTTGATCATACTGACTATAAATCCCCGGAAGAATTAAACAGAACTTCGGCAAACACAAATTATTCTTGCCTCTGAAAGTCGACACAATGATTGCCAAACACTAGATATCTCGGTTTGTTGTTGCGTCTACACTTTCTCCGAAAATTGTAACTTCAGCTAGTACTACAGATATAATTAATAAACTTAAATAAAAGAGGAAAGAAATTACGAGATCCATTTCGCTCTTTCGAAACTTGAGTCGAGTTTTCAACCGTAGATTTGAATGTCTTGATCGCTCTTAGCCGTGAACTTGGAATCTTGAGTCAATCTCGAGTCGATCACTTTCAATCCTAATTTTCAAAAAGCAACTGGACCCGGGACGATCCACGAGCGAGGAGACGCGAAGGCTCTGCGAAATCGGTGGAGCAAACATCTCGAAGATCGTTCGTACGCGAGAGCGAATGGAAAGTAACTAACGAGGGCGATTCCCTGCTCGCAAACGAGGCGGAAATCCTTGCAAATAAAAGTCCAGGGCTCGCGCGATCGATGCTGGTACGTTCTTTCGCTACGGGGAGGCTGGCTCACGTCCGAGGAATCGCGGCGAATCGCCACGGGATGATTGTAATTGCTGGTTGTCGTTTGATTAAAGCTGTGTTACGTACGGTTACGTACGGTAAACTGAGCAGCCGAGGGGTTGATTAGCATGCTTGGCCCGGCACCGTATCGTCGCAGCATCGTCGCCGACATCTAATCTATCGTCGTCGTGAATCCATCTCTGTTACAAGATTCGCAGCCGATTAAACTCCCGGTCCTCGATTTCCAGCGTTCCCTTTTCTCTCTGTCATTCTCTTGACCAAGATTATTGCCGACAATAGTAAACGTGATCCTCCCAAGGTCGACCACTATTGTTCTATACCAACGATGGCGAACCTATGACCCACTGGGTCAGACACATGCGTTGATTTTTATAAACTTATCGTCATATATATAAAAAAAGAATTTTAATTGTTTTTCAAAAACCCCTCTTTTCAAACAATGTTTAAAATATACTTAAAACTGAGGAAATATTACAATTTTGGAACGAAAAAATTCTCGACGGCACTATACAGTACTATAGTACACTATACAGCAATGATGGCGAACTATGGCGGGTCAGACGCTGACCTACGCAGGCTCTTTAAATGAGCCACGCGTTGATTTTTATAAACTTATCGTCACATATATAAAAGAATTTTAATTATTTCTCGAACCCCTCTTTTCAAAAAATGTTTAAAATATACTTTAAACTGAGGAAATATTACAATTTTGGAACGAAAAATTTCTCGACGAGCTCGTGGCACTATACAGTACTATACAGCAATGATGGCGAACCTATGACCCGCGGGTCAGACACTGATTTTTTAAATGACCCACGCGTTGATTTTTATAAAC
>NW_025109541.1:0-7898 GCF_011392965.1 Frieseomelitta varia
TGCAGTCAAAAATTGAATCTAACAAATCAACTAGAAATTCGAAATGTAATAAATTCAATTTTTAATAGACGTCAAAATTGTTATATAAATTCTTCACGCTTATTAACCCTGCAATGCACGTTGACGATTACTTTAGATATAAATATGTTGGAAAGATGTAATGAAAACCCGAAACTTCGTATTAAATGCCATTTGAACGATTATTATATTCCAATGCTATATCGTTTTATTTGAAGCGATGCTAAGTGTAAATTACTGGTAGATAATGTACAAAAAACTTTCGTCGAGGGCAAAGGGTTAACTTTGAATACTCAAACTATGAGTAAAAATCGAGTGGTGTGAGGTCTGGCAATCTCGAAAGTCAAAGAATTCGCCTCGATTTATCCATCCTCGTGAACGACGCTGATTTAGTCACTGCCGCACTTGCACTGCATAGTGTGCAGGACAACCATCGAACCGTCTTGTCGTAGGTGGACAATGTGGCACATTCCCTAAAAATTTCTGGCTTCAATTTACTTTAATTTCAATTTATTATCAACGCAAACAGAGTTGACCTTGCGCAATCGATCCGACATCATCCAGCACGCGTATTCCCAAACTACGATTCCCATTACTCATAATTAACACCAGAACCGATGAAAAAGTATAATATTTATAGCAAAGAAATTCAAGCGCAAGGCACAAGAAAAAGTTAATAATTCAATATAAAGGGTACGAGCTTCTATTGATATCAAAGTCACTCGAGTATAAAATACACTGCTGCTAAATATGTGAAATTTCCATAGAAAATTATAAATTAATCGTTTTGACCAGTTTGATAGTTTGGTAGTGTTCCAACGATCGTGTTCGTCGTTTCCATTGGTCGATCTCAACGAAGAAGTTGTCAACGTAGCGAGTCCAGCGAGATTTCGCATTTTCGCGAAAAATTTTTGATTGAACCGAACGTTGTCGAACGTTGTTGAACGACAGTGTGGCAAAGTCCATGAATCGAGCATGTCGATAATGGCAAACGTACGATGCTCTTTGCGAGACTATCGTCGCTTCGAACACGAGCCGAGTGTTATCGATGGAGATAATCGATGATACGAGGGACGAGAAACGAGAGAGAGTCGCGCTAGCAAAGCTTGCTACAGCAAAAGTCGGGCTCGTTTGCCACTGGAGACGCAAAGTTTGCGTTCGGAACGACGAAATTTCTTCTTTCCTTTTGTCAACGCCCGTACGGACGAATTTATTGGCCTGTTCTCTCGTGTTTGGAATCGACGACGTTTTCGGGCGAACGTGACGCGTATCGCAGCTACAGGAGGGAAGGATCGTACCGAGGATCGATCACGTAATCGCGGCCAGACAGGGTGGCACTGCTCCCAACATCAAACTCGAGATGATCGATCGGACGGAACGGGCCACACTCTTAATTTTATGCTTTTAACCCAGCCGTACGTACATACGCGATATACCTACAACCGTTCCCGGATATTGAATGTCCAATCCTATCGACTTTAAAAAATACGGCGTTTATCATCGACGATAATTCAACGACACTCGAGGGTCAACGACAAACGACTTGGTTTCTCCCCTTTTCGTTGTTACGATCGTTTCGACGCTCCGGGAACAGAAAAAAGAAAAAAAAAGAGAGACAAGTCGGCCGCAGAAACGAATTTCTTTGCTTTGAGAGCTATCGTGCTAGTATGTAAGTGATGTTACCTTTTCTTTTTTTCCTGATTGTAAGAGATTTTTTAGGTATAAAGGTTTTCGTATAAAGAACTACGTACTCTTTCAAACATTCCCCGATGTGTGCATTTCAACCGAAATAACGAAAAATCGTTTGAACTTTCGACCCACGTTCACTAGGACTTTTTTCCACGTTTCGGCTGTATACAAGGTGGAATTCGTGGTACAACCAAGCAGGGGGTGATTCTACATTAAAAAATAAGAAAATAGTTTAGTATAACATTTTTTTCATCTGGAACTCGATTTTCGAGAAAATCGACTTTAAAGTTTGTTCATTTTTGAGCTTCTAATGACTTGCCTCCGTTGTCAGAGGATGTAGACCCTCAGCTGCTACAAGGAATATGATTTTCCAACGTGACGTTGCACCGCCACGTTACACGAGAGAGGTTAACAATTTTTTAAATGAAATGTATTCGTGTTGGATCGGCCGCGATGGTAAGGTACGTTGGCCACCAAGGTCCCCGGATCTCACGCCTCTAGATTCTTTTTTATGGGGGCGTAACAAAGAACAAGTTTATAAAGACTGTTGAAAAATTCATTTGTATAATGATGTGAGCGTCGCCATCTATTAATATGCAGCGGAATAAGCATTTGTAGGAGTGGATGCGGTGACCGATCGCGGATGATCTTTTGTTAACGTATGTGTAACATGGACGAACGCTCCACGTGTTCCTTCAGTGTGCTTCGACGAATATATAAATAATATAATTGCTAATATATTGTCTGTAGTTTAACATAAATATATTTTGTGAATAATATTATTATTAATTTAATTATTCTTCAAAGACAATATTTCAAACATTACACATTTGAAGCAAAAGATTATGGAGGAATTCGAGAAATAAAAAGAAAAATGATATCAACTTACATTCTGTTCAGATGTCGTTGATTCGTCGAGCAAACTTGTGTATGCAGCAACGAGGAAGACATTTACAACAATGTAACAACTTGTAACAGTGTACTGTATTGTAGTATTGCGATAGAAAGTAGTAATAAGGAAAAATTAATTATCAGTAGGAACACTTTGTACTGCTTTAACCACGCAATAAATAATGTGAATTTGTGAAGACTATCACGGACGGAGACAACTGCGGTAGATAGGTTCACAAAGGTGAACAAGGTTAAAGTCGATTGTCTCGAAAACCGAGCCCCAGATGAAAAAATGTTACACCAAATTTTTTTCTTATTTTTTGATGTAGACTCACCCCCTGCTCGATTGTACTACGAATTCCGGCCCATCTTGTATAATATCATGTACCACAGAAGTTACAGACCTCTTTCTCTATTCACGCTGTATATTTTGATATTCGGGTGGCCACACGGCGGATCCCTTTGTCTCGGAATCCTCTTACACGGGCTGCAATTTTGAGATACAGCTTGGAGATCGTTCGAGTTACATGCTCCATTTCGGGCGCTTCTATCCCAGTTTCTCGTAGCATCCTGTCTTGTCTCTTCTCCCGTTTCCCCGTTTCGGATCGCTTTCGCCTACCGAGAATTTTGCAATCGTTACGTTCAACGCGATATCTCACGCGAGACAGAAAGACTGGGCGTAGAACGAGAAAGAGAGAGAGAGAGAGAGAGTGAGTGAGTCTGCGAACTGTTGGAATCGTCGCCAGACTCGCGCTAGTTTTGCGCCAGTTTCGCGAGCAACTTTGCAGAGGAGTGACAAACTGTCCATAGGCAAAACATCGGCTTTGACGCCTCGTAACCTGGAGCCACTCGAGATACTCGAGTAACTCGTTGAAAAGGAAGAGAAGCGAAATTCTCAACTACGTATGAATAACAAACAACTGGTTTTTGTTCGGCGTTTCGGTCTCGTCGGTGGAGGACGGTGATAAATGGCAAGATGCAAGATTTATCTTCCGTTCGCGGTAACCACGGAAGAGGAAAACGACAAAACGAGGAGTGAGCAAAGTACGCGAATACACATTATTTGTAACAAATAGTCTTGATCTTAGATTCCTAACGAATACAATGGGAACGAGCGATGGTAAAGCTGGTAGCATGGGGAGAAGAAAGGAATGTGTCAGAGGTACGACGATCCTTCCGGAAGGAACCAACGTCGCCTTTTGTTCTTTCGCTCCTTTTCCAAATGACGTGTGCACACTATGTAATACGTAAATAGGTACACATTCCAAGGAATTCTGTATGGTGTATGCGGTGTTACTTTGTTGAAATATCTGGAATAACAGTCTGACTACTTGTTGGCGATACATCGTTTCTACATACTACATCGGCCATTATTCTTGTTGTTACAGTTTACGAAGAGGAACCCGCGACACACAATGGCAGCACTCGCCTTTTTGCGGCACGCGCCGTTAAAAATGAAACAACTAAATTCGATTCAATTAAACTTACGACCGTTGCTCGTCTCAACGAAAGTACACCTTTTCGCAGAGGTGTACGCAGAACTAGATCGACTGCTGCTGTTGAAAATACGCAGTATCTACACACCTTGTTGGTTGACAAATAATCGCACTTTTTGTGTTGTTTATGTTTTGTCCCTCGTCTTATTCCTGCTCCTGTTTATCGTGCTCGTATTATATATAGTTTTGAAGAGTTTTGGCCTGTATTTTAGAATCAATCACTCCTGCATGTCAAAGACAATTTAGCTCTATTTCTAGCCATTGAAATGGCATTGGATAAAAAGGAGATTAGATTTTTCTTTACGAATTCAAACAAAACAGGTGCTGAAAAGAAGCAGAAACTGCGGATCAAATACATCAATGATGCATTTGGTTCGGGTACTGTCAAGACATGTACAATGGTGGTTCGATAAATAAATTTCGTCCAAGTGACGAGAGTTTTGAAGACGAAGAACGACTCGCGGCCGTCCTTCTTCGCTTGATAAACGATCAACCGAATACTTGATTAATGTAGAACCACGCGCAACGATTCGAGAACTTAAAATGGAAAGCTAAATGTTAGCCATTAGACAATACCCTTGATTACTTAAAGCAATTGGGAAAAAAAGCTGGGTATCTCGCTTGAAACTGGCAACGCGCGGCCAAACGTTGCAAAAATTACCCTGCAAAAGTTGAACGAGTTGGGATGCGAAACTTTGCTCTATTCACCATATTATTCGCCAGATTTTTTTGATTCTCAGCTTCTCATTGGTGGGGACGTGGATTTTTCAATCGAACAATGTTCTACCCTCGAATATACTGTGCATTGTCTCCCCCTTTGAAATACAGACGCATGTCGTGAAGAGAATATGTGGAACGTTTACAAACCAAGCGAGAGAGAGAGAGAGAGAGAGAGAAGGAGAGAGAGAGATGGTTCGTTTCTGTTTGATTTGAAAAGTGCAGATAAACGATCTTCCATTGGTCAGAGCTTTTAGCATTTCCATTTACCGATCGCACTCGTCACATACGATTCTGTACAGTATTTTATCCGTTTCGAGTGATCGACGGTAATCAACACAGCGACAGACGATGGAAGAGGGATTAAGTAAAATTGAAGAGAAAAGTAGCGAATTGGCCGTTGGTTCCGTCGTTTCTTCCTCGGGAAATAAAACTCCGTAAACTCTCGTTCTTTCGTTTAATAAACTTGGCTGCGAAAAGCACCGGCGTCACGAATTCAATTAAGACGATTAACGCTGCCTCTCGGTCGCAAGCCTCGTCGTGACGTCGCTTGAAATCGTTCGACGAAATGAATTACAATCCTCCGGTTGCAGATAAGAGGAATATCGAGCTGTGACGATATTGTGGTCAATATATATTGCCAAGATTATAGGTGTATCCACGTAAGTGAGCAAGTGAGTGCGTCTTCGAACGTATTTCACGCGTTTACAACGAACCGGGGAAGATATTGTTGGCAAATTCCCAAATTCTTACCGGTAATACCATTGGAGATTGCCATCGCGGCGGCGACGAGAAAAAGTCGAAATTTTCTGCTTCTGATGAGAAAAGTCTGAGACGAAATGGATTTCTAGTAATCTATTGTAGAAATACGTACAATTTTCGTTTGAAAAGAGACTCGGACTGCGACATATGTGGAAAGGAGACAACCACGCCATCATCGATGAGATAGTCAGTTGTTATGCGTTAGTCGCTTTTTGTCTTTAGTCAAAGGCCATCTCGCGTAAAAGACGGTCGTACGGTACAGAAAGAAATAAATTACGTTGTAAAGTAGTACACTACTTTGCCTTTCAACGTACATCGCAAAATATGTCCCAGGAATCGATCGATTCGATCCGATGAAGAGACTGCAGGAGGAACGAAGGAAAGAAGGAAAAGCGGCGATTTCTCGAAGAAGCACGAGCAGCCCAGCTCTTGGTAATATCCAACGGTGTTGTTGTTGTTGTTGTTGTTGTTGTTGTTGTAACTGTTTTCTCCGTAAGCGTATGTACGTTCGCTTAATCTGATATTACTAAACTTGACTGTAAAATGTCTTTGAGACCAAAATGTCTCGTACATGTAAAAATTTGTCATTTGTTATATAGAAATACGACGAATGAAGTCGTAAAGGAACATATTTACTAACAGATACTTCCTATTTGTAACAAGTATTATATATTGTATAATATGTAATTATTCCTCGGAAACAAATGTTGTACATGTGTAAATTTTCCACTTCCTAATGTGTAACGAATATTTACATCTATTTTGACATAGTTGGAATGTTTGCTTTTTCTTGTATTGTTTCCTATAGATCTTTCTAATGTATTGTCATATATTGTTTACTTACATTATATATTTTTTGTGGACAATGTTTTCGTCTTTCAATTATTATTTGTCTTTATCACTGTATTTTCTAAATAAAAATACTATATAGAGAGAATAAATAAAGAATAAATAAAAATGTACCTTACTTGCTTGTTTACTTTTTATTTTTTTGTTGCCAATAAAAAAATAAAATCATATTATCCTCTAGATGCAACCTGTATTTATAGTTACATTACGATTATAGTCATCTAGAGTTTCACATTCATACCGGGACTATATATATGTCTACAGGACTTTTATGCAACATTTTTTATCATGAAAAAAACCTAATCGAGGAGAAATGGCGAAAACGTTTCTTGATCATTTAATAATACTAAGGACGCGTACGTGTTAGCAGCACCTTTATGTTTCGGACGCGTAGATGTCTATATTAAGTAATGTTCATTTTTCGAATGATGTTGACAGTTAATTTTATCACTTGATTATTTAGATTCGATTCACACTGACTATAACTTATAAAGTTAATTTAATAAATCAAATGTTAGAGAAACCTAATACGAAAATTTCACAATATAAACATCGAGAACCACGAAGACGCTGTTAGCACACAGGCTAAGTGTGAAATTTCGGGTACCCGACTGTTCGGGTCGGGCTTTTACAAAGTCGGGCGGGCTCGGGCGGGTAGCCTGAAGATTTCGGGTAGCCCAAAGATTTCGGGTAGTGCGTCTATTTCGGATCGAGTTGGAAAAAGTTCAAATGGAATATGATATGCATTATGTTGCGTTATTGAAATCAATTATTCATAATATTTAATATACATATTTTTTTTCTTTAAATGTAATAATATTTACTCTAAATGATAATGTAAAAAAGATAATTGCTCAACATTTTGTGATATTAATTTTGCTCAAGTTGGTGTTATTATATTTCCGGAAAATAATCTTTCACCCGTAGTATGAGTGGCAGGTAGAGAAAGAAATTTTTTTGCAGCTAAAGACCATAGTGGAATCTGGCTATATTGCATTTCCACCAACTAACATCTATATTTCTAGCATTAAAAAACCATCGGCGAAGTATATACAGTGACTCTTATTAATATCTGGGCATCATGCTATTCAAAATATTATTATGGACTTCGATTGTTTATAATAGTAAGTTTGGATTAATTTTTTAATAATATATTAGAACATTCATTATAGTTTAGTAACATAAAGTTTATTTATTTATTGCACGATATTTTTCTTAATATCAAACAATAAACTGAACTATATCGAAATGTAGCGTAGCAAAAATATTCGGACATTTGAAGAACTACAATATTTGAACTTGAAAATTGTTAACATAAACGATAATTAATATTTTGTTGGGTCTTAATTCCCTTAACTTCAATTACATATCGCAGACGTCTAGACATATTTCCATTAATTTTCTTTAAGTCATTGAGCGGGATATTCTTCCGTTCTTCGATTAATCGTTGTTTTAACTCGTCTTTCGATTTATTGA
>NW_025109542.1:0-3613 GCF_011392965.1 Frieseomelitta varia
AGAGAAAGAGAGAGAGAGAGAGAGAGAGAGAGAGAGAGAGAGAGAGAGAGAGAGAGAGAGAGAGAGAGAGAAAGTAAAAAGTAATCGCGTCTAGCAGGATCAATGCTCGTGCAGTCGGCGACTAGTTCGAATTTCCAACCCCGCGCGCCTCTCGGATCGAAAAGGCAGCGAGCGAAGCACAATCCACCCCTGCTTCCCCGCGTTGGCGCACGGGGTGGCCCGGTGTGTCGTGGCCAGGTAAGGGGCAGCTGTCCACCAGGTGCCACACTCCCCACCAAAACGTAGACGCTATCGGTACGCGCACAGAAGGGGTAGCGCCGATCTGATTGGACGGTGGCTCGCGCGCTGGCTCGGCGATACTCTGGCGCTCACTCGGCGAGCAGTCAGTCGTCCCTGGCCGTCCGAGGGATACGCAAGCGTTTTGTGATCCTGTGTCTTGCTTGCGTTTCTCGTCTTCGTGTCACGCGGTTCTTTTCGAATCCTTCACCCTTTGACACGAAAACATTCTCTCTCTCTCTCTCTCTCTCTCTCTCTCTCTTTCTCTCTCACTCACTCTTTTTCCCTTCCTCCAAATTGTATATATATATTTGTACAAGTGTGTGTCGAGAGAAATCAGAAATTGGCCTCACTCTCTCTCTCTCTCTCAACGTATCGATCGTTCCTCCCGACGAAATTCACGTACCGATCCCTGTACGTAATTACATACTGTTTATACACGTACGGTGGTACTGTTCCGTTGATTGAACAGAGTCCGCGATCCCCACTAATCACCCATCCCCAGTGTGCTCTATGTGCGATCAGTGAGAATCAGCAGCCGGTGTTCGTTCAGCCCCCGTTCAGCGCGATTCTGTCCGCCTCGATCTCATCGTCGTCCTCGTCGTCTCTATATCGGCTCTTACTAAGCCCGGGATCTCACGGTTGCTCTCGTCACCTCGAGAGCACCACGGCTACATTTATGGGGGCGTCGTGCGCGGTCAAGGGCAGCAAGAGCCACCCCTGTCACTGCTGCAGTCACCTCGCCAGCCCCGGCGCGAGCGTGCAACAGCAGCAGCATCACCACCACCGCCATCACCACCATCATCACGAGACGCACCACGCGCACCACCAGCACCATCATCACCACCACCCCGCCGGCAAGCAACCCTCTGCCGAGCTGCAGCCGCAGAACAACAACGGGGACTGCAACATACTGGCACCGCTGCGCAGCAAGATGAAGGTGTTAAAGAAACTCAAACGCAAGATGGGCCTAGGTGAGCCACACCCCCACTTTTTCACTAATTCGACCATCAAAGTTCGAGTTTCTTCCCTCCTTACCTCTTGCCACCCCCGATCTTTCCTCTTTGTCTCTTTCTCTCTCCCGTTCCCGTGATTTTTCGAATTTTCAATTTTTCTTCTCCCCGGCGCGTTCGGCCGAACACATTTTCGCGATTGTGCGGTTGCTAGGCGCTATGTATATATATATGTATGTATATATATATATGTGTGTGTGTACGTACGCGACACCGCGTACAGTCACTGCGTGGTGTTTTAAACGTCGAGTGGCTCGACTTCGAGGGTTTCTTCCAGGGCTATTTCTGAATGAAAACCTCGCGAGATTGCCGCGATCTTTGCCCATAAATTTCCAACACGAGTTGGAGAGTCTTTGTTTCTCGGTCGAGATAGCCTAAGTACGCAGAGGTTTCTCTTTCTTTTTTTTCTTTTTTTTTTTTTTTTTTAACAGCGTTACCGAGAAACGCTACGTCGCGAGATTTGTTGATACGACCGAGGTTGTTTGTAAAATTTCAGCAACTTGGAATATCCTCGGGCAATAAACCCAAAGGTCGGTAAACCCCTGGTGTTGTTTTTGTGTTTCTCCCAAGTCCTTCTCGAACTTTGATTTACGCAGTCAGTTTCTCCGCTGCGTTGAAGTCTTTGACGTGCTGATTATAATTATAACGATTCTTCAACGCTTTGAAGAGAGAGATGCTAACCAACAGCCACGCGTCTGCTCTGCAATTTTCCGTTTCCGTTTTCCTCTTCCGTTCGTGGAACTCTTGCATTCCGTTCTTCCAAAATTCAGAAAACTTTTGCAAAGAGGCGAAATTTCGAACAACAAACGAATCTTGGAAACTTTTAACAATTTCTTCCAATCATATTGTAAACTTTACGGAAAATTTTCAAATCGTGAAAATTCTTCTGCCTCTGATTTGTTTAACGTACGATCAGACCTCGATGATTTGAATCTCGAGAGTTATGGAAATTTTGTCTTTCTACCAGCAGAGGTTTAAACGAACGAAAATTCGACTTGCAGAACCGTAAAGAAAGTTTCCTGCAATTGGATAACTTTCGCAATAATGTTTGCAGGATCACCAAGTTTTATTCGAAGAAGAAAGTGAATAATGAGAGAATTGTTTCTTAAATTGTTCCTTTGATCTTTCGTCGAATTGTCCTTGTGATTAACACGCATGCAGTATCGTTAAATCATCATGTATTTGTAAAAATAAACTTTGAGTTTAGGTAAAATACATTTCAAACACGTGACAAGTTACTCAAATTCCCAGGTCAGGTCTTACTGTATAACAGATTGATCAAAAATTCTATCTACATTTTCTAATAAATTTTCTAACTTTTCACTCTTTGTTATTTTGCTCTTCTTGCTCAGAAACATGTATTAGTTAAACTGCAAATTTCAACCATCTTCATCAAGCTGCTGATTAATAGCGATATTCTTGAAATTGTTCATTTGTATAAAACGAGAGGAATTATCTATCCAACTCGATTGTTTTGTAGAAATATCAAAGGATCGATATAATCAAAATTGAAATTACTCAGAAATATACACAAAGTTAAGCACTATTTAATAACTATAACAACTGTAGACCGTTTGTATAATTTCGTGTCTTTGCGAGTACAATTAAATTTCGAGTTTTTCTGTCTTGCTGTCGAGTGCCGTAACAAGCATCCTCCCTTCCATGTTTCGCGTTAAATTATCCTCCACAAGATGTATCCTCGTAAACTTCTCGAGAACTATAGAAAATCGCCATCGAGGATAGCTGTCGACTATTGACCCATTGCAGGGTGAAAATGTGCCCATTCGGTACTCGTACATCACCGTGCTCGTAAAAGCGACGTTGACATAACTCGCTCGACACCGTGGACATAACTCATGCACCGTAGTCGGCCGGTGAAATTAAGCTGCTGGTAATTTCCTTATGGAACCGGTCCCGGCTCGTTCGCCTGGACAAGCGGGTGGGCCAGCGTGCTTTTGTCGCACGGAACAGGAGCGCGCCGATGTTGTAACAGTGCTCTCACGCGTCTAAAGTGGCGTGTATGCGGACCTGGCTTTCGTGCAGCACCAATAATCCATTGACTTTTAGAAAATTGCCTCCTAGTAATTGCAAACAGAAAAAAACCTTGACACGTGACTTTTTTTGCCATTTTTTGACGTCAAATCCTAAAGCTTGCACTCGCATCACGTTTGTTACTGCATTTGTCTGCACTTGCGAAAGATTTAGAAAAATATAGAAAACATTTGAAGTACGCTACTTATTGTTAGTCACGTAGTCACTTGACAGGTAGAATAATTTTTTACCTGTGTTCTGGTTTTGTTTTTTTTTTTTTTTTTTTTTTTTTT
>NW_025109542.1:3623-7903 GCF_011392965.1 Frieseomelitta varia
TTTTTTAATTATTTTAAAAATGGGTGTTAGTGAAAGAACTTGACGTTGTACCGGAAGCTTTTCAAAAAATTGCGCCTTAAGACTTTTTCTTATCAGTTATTAAGGGACGTGTCGATATTGTACCATAGTTTAAACTGTTTCTTAATAATTAGCAATCTGCAAAACATCAGTTTCTTCCTAATTATTAAAAAAAAAAAAAAAAAAGGAAATTATGACGTGTGATTTCTTTTGAGCAAATTTCGAAATTTAATCAATCAATTTCAGAGTTCTATCCATTTCTATTTAAATTCGTGCTCGTACCTTTGTACAATCTGAATTCGTGAAGATTAATGTTGTTGAAGTAAGTAAAATTTCTATCTTTAATTGAATATTCATTTTCGTCGAAATAATTTTTACTAATTTACACATAATTATGTATCACGTCGTGTTTGATTTCCTTTTCAATTTCAAGTTTAAATATATATCTTTGAAATTCTTTTTTTTCTTTTTGTTATTACCAATCATTAGTAGACAATGTTCAACTACATCCTGTTTCTTTACGATGATTCATCGTACACTGGCGACATTCTTGTTTCCTCGATTCGCGAAATTTAGCCTCGTAACACGTCTATGTACATAGATAATTTTTCGGAATCGAGTGGAAAGTGATCTCACGTTTTTAAACGAGCGCTTGAATCAGCAAAACTAGTTAATCCTCGGCAGGGATTTCCAGCAGCGAATGCAATTTCGTACTGATAACGTTATTGCGCAAACGTTTTAACAAAATAACCATGACCCGGTTGCGAGTGCAGTGCAAGCAAGTTCATTAGTCGGAACTTCCTCAAAGAAACGCGTGACAGTGGTGCTGGAGATAAAATGTAACTTTCCGCTTGACATGAATTAAAACTCGTTTCCGTGAACCCTTTGTCGGTGCCCAATGTTCTTGTTGTACTTGAGATATCACTTGCAATATCTTCCACAATGTTTGAGCTCGTTTCTGCGTTCTGGAGCAACTTCGAGGCAAGTGGAGTTTCAGTTTCAATATTTTTTTTTTTTAAATTGTAATGGTTTTTACTCGTGAGTTTATTTGGTAAATGTTGATTGAAAATTATTTGATAAGTGATGGTAATATCATGAATTCCGTCACGTCGTGTGATGATAATGTTGCCTCTTAAATATTTTAACTAGTTTGTTTCATTGAGTATTCGATTCATGTTTAATAATAATTCCATTTCTATTTCTGTTTAAATTTCTTCTCGATCAGAGTGACAATCTAATCTAAAAGAATTCAAATAACTTTTATCGCAATGGAGTCAAGATTCTTCATTCCTCTTTTTTTTTTGATAATATTTTATTTTGAAAGACGCTGAAAATCTAATCTAAAAACGATCTAAAATTTTATTTTGTTATCTACATCACATATAAAATAATACGCGTAGTATGAACATTGAAACAATTCAAAGTTCAAAAATTTGTCTCGATATTTTCTAAATATTCGCACCACTGTTGAAAAATAGAATCCCTCTTTCGTTCAACAATTTCCTCCTTAAAGTTCCACTCAATTATACTAACGTGAAATGGGATACAATATAAAAATGGAATATTTAATCAAGTATCATAGACAGTGCAAATAAAATATTATTAGAGCAACGCTTAATAAGTGCACTCCATCTCACCGAGTCAGAACAAATGAATAATTTCACTCAGCCCTTAATGATGATGCCTCGGAGGGTCGTTAGAAGGCTGCTGAGCACTCCGGAGGAACTTTCCTGCAGGATCGTTAGCGCTCCCGCTGCTTCCTTTATTTTTAATCGCTGTTTTCCCACGAAGCGTTGAAGTGAAAGGTTTCTCGTAATAAAATAAAAAAAAAAAAAAAAAAAAGAAGAAGAAACGCCTGTGACGCAGCGGCCTGCCGCCGACTACGCGTTTCCTTCACTATTAAAATTCACGATTCCTCAGCCATTTTCATTTAATTTACATAGTCGATATACTTGAGTTTTGTCGATTCGCTTAATTTTTTCACGCAATTCGGTAGTTGAATCGAATGTGATAATTGAATAAAATAAATTAATCACTAATATCAGAAGTTTTGCTAGTGTTAGAATTTATTAATTAGAAATTTGCTAGTATTAGAATTTGTTAATTAGAAATTTGTTAGTATTAGAATTTATTAATTAGAAATTTGCTAGTATTAGAATTTATTAATTAGAAATTTGCTAGTACTAGAATTTATTAATTAGAAATTTACTAGTACTAGAATTTATTAGTTAGAAATTTGCTAGTACTAGAATGTATTAATTAGAAATTTACTAGTACTAGAATTTATTAATTAGAAATTTGCTAGTACTAGAATTTATTAATTAGAAATTTGCTAATACTAGAATTTATTAATTAGAAATTTGCTAATACTAGAATTTATTAATTAGAAATTTGCTAGTACTAGAATTTATTAATTAGAAATTTGCTAGTATTTGAATTTATTAATTAGAAATTTGGTAGTATTAAAATTTATTAATTAGAAATTTCACTAGTTAGAAATTATTAAATTAAATGAGGTATATTTTCACGAGTCTAAAATTAGGTTTAGCACGTAAACTACGTTACTTGTGGTTAAAAAACGATGACCAAATTCGATATCCTCGGTGACAATTTCGTTCCATCATCCTTTGAACGCGGAATTACAATAGAAAACCGAACTCGGTCGTTCTTCAGCTTTCAGGAATACCGAAGTCGTCTATTCTCGTCCTTCTTAACTTTCCCTAATTTCGAGTTCAGCTCAGGGACACGCGGCAGTGATCGCGTATTCAATGGTATCGAAAGGGGAGAAACAGCGGGATATCGTCGCCCGGCGGAGTATCGAGTAGAGTGAATCGAGTATTCTTGGCAACTTGCACGATCCACTTTCGCATCTCGAGGACGTTAAAGATTGTCGGTTATTCCCGGAAAATCCGATAACCTATATGCCAGCTCGCTGGAAATGTTCTGTCCGCTAATGAGACGAAGGATGAATGTTTTATAAATATCTTTCACCTGGGGTGTTTTTCTTCCTTTCTATTCTTTCTCTCTCTCTCTCTCTCTCTCTCTCTCTCTTGCTGGAGAAAGAGTTTTTTCGCGTTTTTCGTTGATAAAAAGTGGCGTTCGTATTCTAGGAATACTATGATTAACGCATTAACTGCTACGTCGTTTCTATTTCTATACATATTTTAGAACAATTGAAACAAACATTTTATTAAAAATTTTATACAATTATATATAAATTTTATATATAAGTTTTTATCATTGTCATGACAATGTTATAGAACGAGAAACACGCTTTCGTTGTACTTTATTGTAATGCAATATCTTGGAGAAATTAAGTGCTCTGTCCCACGAAACGCGTGAGTTTCAACGTGTTGATACGTTCTCCTCAATTTTTTAAAATCTCCGATGTGACTACCCTTGCACACTTTAGAAATAAAATCGCAGACAACCAAACTTTGATGTCGTCCTCGGTGTCGTTGAAATCTTGCTGCATCCTCCGAAACACACCCCCGAGGGACAAAAGTTGCTCGGCAACCCCAATATTAATATTCCATTACGGTGGTTTCTCCTTCCGCCGGGGCAGAAACAGGACCGCCGAGACACAATGGAAGTAGGTCGTTGAAAGAGAGTCCTCCGGTTGAAGTCGTCATTTCCTCCGTTGTTTTCGCGCACAGCTCCCTCCGGTTCCCGTCATTTTCCACCGAACAACAGGCAGATATCGCGCTTATCCGCCACTCTGTCAACGCCGCGGTGAATTTGTATCGTGGTTGTTGCCCGGCTCGTCGTCGTTGACCGACTTTTCCCTCAATGGGTGATTTGCCAGTCCGATGAGGGACAAAACCAAAAGAGACATTCGAGCTTCGAAGCCCGTCGTTTCGCCTCTGTTCCGTCGTCGCTCGCGACGTTTAATTCGAGACCCTTTCCGAGCATCGAGGGACAATGCTCCGCTTCTACGCCACGTAGAATCTTAAAACTAGAAGGCCAAAGAACGTCTGCTAGTAACGAGAAAATCATCTCTTATCAACAGACACTGTATATTTCTGCGACGTTAAAACGTGAAAATGTTGAAATATCGAAAGGTTTTAAACGTTAAAATATTAAATTCGAGAGATAAGGGATGCTGTGCTCTTTCAGTCGAAAAAAAGATTAATTGTCAAAATTGCAATATAGTTTCTATTAAATTCGAGAGATAAGGGATGCTCTGCTCTTTCAGCTGAGCAAAAGATCAATTGTCAAAATTGTAATATAGTTTCTATTAAATTCGAGAGATAAGGGATGCT
>NW_025109543.1:0-7921 GCF_011392965.1 Frieseomelitta varia
TATATTATATTATATTATATTATATTATATTATATTATATTATATTATATTGTATTATATTATATTATATTATATTATATTGTATTGTATTATATTATATTATATTATATTATATTATATTATATTATATTACATTATATTGTATTATATTATATTATATTATATTATATTATATTATACTATATTATATTATATTTATATTTACATTTATTGTCGTTTTTCCTCGGAAGATCCCGGAGAAAGACAGTTGCGGGAACGTGATACCGATATGGAAACGGCAAATGCTGGCGCGAAAGGCGGCCGAGCGAGCGAAGAAAGAGCTGGAAGAGCAGATCGCCAGGGAGAACGAGGAGAGGCGGCAGAAAGCGATTCCCGCTTGGAAGAGGCAGCTCCTTGCCAAGAAGGACAACGAGGAAAGAAGGTGTGCCTTCCTTTTTTCTCTACTTTGCGATTAACAATCATTTAGTCTGATGGATGGAACCTGATTGTTATTAGCTGTCTGATAAAAATAATAGTAGCAGCTGCTGGAAGATTAACCAGGCCTGACATTGATAGGCGCTTCTTGCAACATCGAATGCAAATATCCCCTAATTTTTAGTATGGTATACTATTCTGCTCACAAAATACACTAATATACTATAGTATACTATACTGCTATATATAGTATAGTATATACAATACTGCTCACAAAAATTAGGAGATATTTGCATTGGATATTGCAAGAAGCATTTGATTTTTTTATTAAACAAGAACATCAGAAAAGCAAAATCAAATGCTTCTTTTTTCTATCATTTCATATTCATTGTGAAATGTCCTCTAATTTTTGTGAGCAGTATGGTATATACTATATAGCAGCATAGTATATACTATACTGCTCACAAAAATTAGAGAATATTTGCATTAGATACTGCAAGAAGTATTTGATTTTTTTTTTTTTTTATTAAACAAGAAAATCAGAAAAGCAAAATCAAATACTTTTTTTATCACTTCATATTCATTGTGAAATATCCCGTATTTTTTGTGAGCGGTGTAGTATAGTAGCGTCGAATACATTTTGAATAACACGAGTTTTTTCGCTCTAGACTGAACCAAGCGCACGCGATACCAGCGGGCAAGATGGACGTAACGGTGACACCGATACCGACGTCGACGCCGACGACAACACCTGCACCGACTCCGACACCGACACCGACACCGGCACCGAGGCAAGACGCGTCGCCATCGTCGATCCCTTCCTCGCGTATCGGACGCGATCGGCAAGAGGAGAAACCGGACGTCGAGGAAAAGAAGAACACCGACGCGAGCGTTTCTTCGCATCACAGGGCGCAGGCAGACCGGACGAACGACGACGACAACGACGACGACGACGACACGCAGATCATTCCGTGGCGAGCGCAGCTCAGAAAGACCTCGAGCAAACTCAACATTCTGGAATAGTCTTGCGAAAAACGATGAAAACGAATCTTCGAACAACGCGCCAACGTTTGCCAGTTTGTTTGCATGTACATAGAGTCAAGTAAAGTTTATAAATTTATATCGAGAGATCCCGACTGTTCTCTGCCGCTGTGTCCTCCACCGATCGTTTCCCCCGACTCGTTCCATGTTTTTCGCCGACGGTTTCTCACAATTCCAACGAGCCGTCTAGCTTATCTAACTAATTCTAAACTTATCGTTTCGACCGCGACGCGATTCAAGCACGATCGTTGACCTTCGTTTCCGCAATCGTTCGGCCATTTCGTTAGTGAAACAAGTAGAAACTGCTGATACGCGTTGCGGCGATGGGACTGCGTCAGAGGTGTCCGATAATCCGGCGGCAGTTTCGCGGCGACACCAGCGAAACCACCACTCGCGCAGTTGCCAATAGAAGTAGAAATAGAAATACCAACACGTCGAGGGAACGATACGCTCTATACCGCTCTATACGCAGTCCGTTGAGGCAATTTGCACGCTCTCTGTCGCAACGTCATCGTTGGCAGAGGACAGGACCCACCTCACCGTGCGCAATTCGATCAACATCACTCGACCCGTTGCCAGCGACACATTCGATATTCCTACACCCGTAGATCTTCTCTAGATCTGTTCATTCGCAGTACTCTCTTCCCACTCTCGCGGTCTCGTCGCCCACGACGATCGGCTCTTTCCCAGCTTGTCCCTTTTTCAGCCCTTTCTCGCCCTTTCTCCCTCTTCTGTCGCGGCAACTCTGCCCTAGACGCGGATCCCCGATCGACGATCTGCACTCCGCGGCGCATCAAGAATGGCTTCGAACCGGAACATCCTAGGTAAGCGACACCTTGCATGCGTAGATTCCGCGCGTTGCATCGCGCAAGTAGAAACAGAGAGCTGGATCGTTGGCAATTTTCGTCCTGAGAGTTACACGTTTGTAACACGCGTCGGGGCACAGCTTTCGAAACTTTTGGAACGTTCGTTCGTATCGAGTTGGGAAGTGAAGCGAGCTCGCCTGTTCCACGACGTGGCTCGCTTGACCGCGATCGAAATCGCGATTCCTCCCGGAGCGCGGCGCAGCTACGTTGTGCCAGCCAACGCGAATATAAATAGCAGCGGGAAACAACACGCGTCTTCAAGTTCTGGGTGAAGGTCGCTGCCGATTATCGAACGCGCGAAAACAACCCGCGTGCGAATTCGCGTGCCTTTGTCTCCACCGTCTCCGTGAACTTTGATTAGCGCACGGCGGCGCGAGCCGCAGGTACATTCGTTCGAACGTTCCCGATGAAAACTACGCAACTGTCGGAAAATATCTACTGTGAATCCATAAATACAATATTCGTATTATGAATCCATAAATACAATATTCGTACGTAGCTCGAGTCGCGCGGTACGTGCTTTGTCGACGCGTAACAACTTTGCTGAAATCGGTGTACGCAAGGTCCGACAATGGCGAGTTAACATGCATATACATACATACATACATATGTACAGGGTGGAAAGAAAAGTTTGTCCGTGGCTGTCATAGACGAGTTTTGACACCTTCGATTTGATCGAAATATGTACAGAACCTATTGCAAAATTGATCTTGATCTTGAATTTCAAGGTCAAAAATTTTTCTTTTTCTTGCATCGTATTCTACTCGTTACAAAGGTGAAACTTTTCCAAGGAAACCATAGACCGCAGTCTAATAGTTCTCTTGAAAAACGACAAAAAAGTTTCTTAATCATTCAACGAGTGCGTGTTAACAGCGACTTTATCCTTACGATGCTTAGATTAGATTTCATTAACATTTGATTTATCATAATTGTAGCATCAGTATGAGTCAGCAATTTGGATAAAAAAATGATTAGATAAAATTAATTCTTAACATTATTCGAAATATAAACGTTACATCCACGCCATTACGTTCAGAGTCATAAAGTCGCTGTTAGAACGCACGCGTCTGCAGTATTAAATTTAAAAACTTAAAGAAAAGAAGAGAAACATTAGTGCGAGTCTAAATAATTAAATAATAAAACCAACTGTTAACGTTATTCGAAATATAAACATTACAGCCACACCATTACGTTCAGAGTCATAAAGTCGCTGTTAGAACGCACGCGTCTGCAGTATTAAATTCAGAAACTTAAGAAGAAAAGAAGAGAACTATTAGTGTACAGTGCGAGTCTAAATAATTAAATAATAAAACCAACTGTTAACGTTATTCGAAATATAAACATTACAGCCACACCATTACGTTCAGAGTCATAAAGTCGCTGTTAGAACGCACGCGTCTGCAGAATTAAATTAAGAAACTTAAAGAAAAGAAGAGAAACATTAGTGCGAATCTAAATAATTAAATAACAAAACCAACTGTTATTCGAAATATAAACGTTACATCCACGCCATTACGTCCAGAACCATAAAGTCGCTGTTAGAACGCACGCGTCCGCAACATTAAACTAAGAAACTTTTTTGCTATTTTTCAAGAGATCTAGATTGCGATCTGGTTCCTTAGTCGAAAATTTCACCTTCGTAATGAGTAGAATATAATATAAAAAAAAATTTTTTTGACCTTTACATGTCCACGTGTTCTTATTAAACACACCGTACGCCATTGTACGCAGTATAGTAAAACTAAATACGCAGATACATCATTGAACTGATAGATCAATCGGTGTAAGCCTGCTTCAACGCTTTACTTTACACCAAACGAGCTCGTTACATCCATTTCACGCGTCCCTGCCTCGGCAATTCGATAAATACGCTCTCGACGGGACCCTCGTGCTTTCAGATTCGCTGACGTGCAGACAAGTGTTGAACATCATGGTGATACTTGGTTTCATGCTAAACTATATGCTGCGCGTCAACATGACGATCGCCATAGTGTCGATGGTGATGCCGAGCAACGATACTTCGCCACACTCGAACAGCAGCGATAGACCCGGCATGAGCGAGTGCTTCGACCGTCGAGTCACCGCAAACGTTACCTCGTTCGACACTGGTGGATCAACGAGCACGGTCGACCCTGATTCTGCTGCAACCTCGTCCCTTTATCCAGCGCGTACAACGCACGTACGTTCACTCCGTTACTTGTCACTCGTCTCTTCTCGTTCGCTCGAAATTCGAGATCTCGGTTCTCGTTCTCAGGAGGAAACCAATCGGACGAAATTCCCGTGGAACGAGTACCAGACCAATCTGGTGTTGGGTAGCTTCTTCTGGGGCTACGTGTGCACCGAATTGCCAGGTGGACGCCTCGCTGAAATAATAGGGCCTAAAAGGGTGTTTGGATACAGCATGTTGGTATCCAGCGCCATCACTTTCTTAACGCCTCTGTCGGCCACCTACGGCTATGTCGCCGTCGTTGTCTTGAGAACGCTGATCGGATTCATGCTGGTGGGTTTCTCTTTCGCCTGTTGGAACCTCGGCGATCTCGTTCGTCAGTTGTCAAATCTAATCGATTTTATGCGTGTGCGCCGTAGGGAGCTACCTGGCCAGCCATCCAGCCGATGACCGCTCGGTGGATACCACCGACCGAACGTAGTAAATTCGTTTCGAACATGATGGGTACGTATCGCGTTTTATCATAATGTATCCAGTTGTCCGGCAGTAAACGATTCCGAGCAAATAATTATCGCTATGTTCTTCCTCGTTTCTTTTTTTTTTTTTTTTTTTTTTTTTTTTTTTTTGTTTTTTATAGCCTCGTCGCTCGGGGCAGCGATAACGATGCCGGTTTGTGGATTTCTAATCGCTTACCTCGGATGGGAATCCGTGTTCTACGTAACCGGGACGATAGGCCTCGCGTGGAGCGTAGCTTGGTTTCTTTTAATATTCGATTCCCCCCGCGAACATCCGAGGATCACGATCGAAGAGCGCCGATACATCGAGGACTCGATCGGTTCTACTTCTACGACCAAGGTACGATCGAAACTCGTATCTGCTCCATGTACAGGCAAGCGTCGAAATATTTTGTCCCTCTCTCTCTCTTTCTCTCGTTTTGATTTTTCAGCGATTGCCCGTCCCGTGGAAATCCATCCTCCTCTCGATCCCCGTTTGGACTATCGTAGTCACTCACACGTGCAGCGTGTTCGGTTACTTCACCCTTGTTAATCAACTACCAACGTACATGAAGTACATCTTAAATTTCAACATCAAAGAGGTCCGTAGGTACTATTTTCCCTCGCCACGAGACGAGTCCACTTTTGATACTTTTCAATCGACTCGATCGTGCCTCTTGCTTCTTCGCAGAACGGGCTGCTATCGTCCTTGCCGTACTTTGGTAAATACATATTCGCCGTCGCAACATCTTCCTTGGCCGACTACCTGTTCAGAACTAACAGACTGTCAGTAACGGCTATCCGTAAAATTTTCACCACTTTCGGTACGTATGAAACTAAATTCGTCGCGGCTCATCTATCTGGACATCCCATATCGCTGTTTTATTCCGCTTGTTCGCAGCTGTATTGAGCCCGGGGCTGTTGATGATCGTACAAGCGAATTACGGATGCGACCGCGCTACGTCCGTGTCGATCTTCACGATCGCTTTGACGATCAACGGCGCGGTGACTGCTGGATACCTCGGGAACAGCTTGGACATCGCGCCAAACTTTTCAGGCACCATTTTCGGCATAATGAACACGCTCGGTTCCTTAGGCGGATTCCTCAGCAGCTACATGGTCGGCACCATAACCTACAAGAATCAAACCTACGCTCAATGGAGCAAAGTCTTCTTGGTACTGGCATTCACTTATTGCTGCGGCGCCCTCTCGTTCGCCATTTTTGGCAGCGGTCAGTTGCAAACGTGGAACAACCCCGAGCAGAGACGAGAAGATCAACGAACCAAAATAGTAGACGTTGCCGATCAACCGGAAGAGTTCCTCCCGCTGAAAGACAAGACCAAGACTGTACCTTGATCACGTAACGGGGAATATCAAACAAATACAATTATAATTTTAATGGATCTGTGCGAAATACCTACTAGAAAACTGCATAGAAACGTTCTCTTTGTATTTTTGAAATACAGCATCGATAAAATGCGTGTTTAGATACATCTCACGTGTAATGCTTCGTGTCTTCTTCTACCATTTCCACGTAACAGTAATTAATTCGATTGATTAGTTTCGTTTGAAACTTTCAGCATCGATAGAATATGCACGCAGGTATATTTCACGTTCAATGCTTCATCGTGTCTTCCTCCACCATTTCCACGTAACAGTAATTAATTCGATTGATTAGTTTCTTTTGAAACTTTCAGCATCGATAGAATATGCATGTAGGTACATCTCACGTGCAATGCTTCTTTGTGTCTTCTTTTTCCATTTCCATGTGATGTACATTACAACACAGTAAAATCGTATGAGTCATATACAGGTACAACATAGTGCGAGTTGAAATTATATTTTTACACGATAAGTGCAAACCAAGTAACTACTTACCATTTTATAATGCACTGATTACAGTTTGTCCATATCACTTGTTCAATGTTAATGGTTGGTAACAGTGACTCGACTTTTATTTCGCTTTTCTAAAAGTGAAAAAATATATTATTTTATTATTTGAAATTCAGCTTGCAATTTGATTTTTTATAGTACAATTTGCTGTAACTACAAGATAATACAAGAACACATATATGTGTATACATACTAAACTTTATGCTGTGCATGTGTTAATTCATTCCGCAATTTTTTAATAAAGTTCGTCTTACGTATATACATGGCTGATCTAATCGATTGCACGACTATTTTACCTTTCTGTGACAAAGCTGAAACTCGTCAAATAAAATTGATATTTCATAGACCACAACTTACAAAATCGCAACGATACCTTTCCAAAGTTCTAAACATAACACCTACACTTTTGCCAGAAATTATTTAAACATCATCGGAACCACGTCTCCTATCTGAATATTGAACAAAACTTTCAAATCTTTGTACAAGTATTTTATGAATCAAATGAAACATAAAAATGAAGTTTAAAGACAATTTAAGGGAAGCGATTATAAGGTGTTAACAAACTAATTCGATTAATTAGTGTCTTTCTGTAAATGAAAATTTGACCGGTTCGTAAACACTGAAATGCCAGCGCCACGTAGCGGCGAAACGGTGGTACTACCAATCTATTGCTGTTCTTGTCGCAGACTATCGTGCTCCTTACCTAACAGAGTGTCTCGATCTATTTGAGTTGAAATTTCAAATCTTTATCCGTACACTTTTCTGAGTTAAAGTGAGAGAAAAGCCTAAAATCTAGAAATGATGGTACAATTGTACAAGATCACAAACTAACTAATCTTCTTGTAATTATATTTTCTTGCAAATGAAAATCTGAAAATGCAGTTATCACAAGATTTTGGTCGGTAACATAAGGGTACATTAGAAAAAACAACAGATGGCAGCACGTGTCTTGTTCCTATAGTGATTATGATAATTTATATTTATATCACAATACTATAAATAAATAATAACTCCGTAATTAATTTTAGTTGTTTATATAAAAATAT
>NW_025109544.1:0-7955 GCF_011392965.1 Frieseomelitta varia
AATAAAAAACCAAAAAAAAAAAAAAAAAAAAAAGATGAAAAGAAAGCTAGAGAAAATGAAAATTGTAGTCGCGTGAGAAATCCGAACGAAGGGCAGATGCACGCACGTGTGTAGAGGAAAGCATGCTGAGACGCACGATGAAAACAACGGCAGGAAAAGCGGCGCACGGACGCTTTCGAGTGATCGAAGTTTTCGCAGAGACGGAAAGATGGGCTGAAAACTAGAGAGAGAGAGAGGGGGGAGAGGCAGAGAAAAAGAGAGAGAGAGAGAGAGAGAAGGCGAAGTTTTTTGGTCGTGTATTACCCGGTGTGAGGAGGACGGTAGCGCGCTAATGTCCGTGTTTTGTGTGTCTTTTATTTTGGAAGCGCCAATGCAATGGCCCCACCCATCCTGTTGGGCAGGTTGGCAAGCGTTCAACACAAGTGAATCTACAGCAACGGCAATAGCGGACTCTTCGTCTTCGTCCTCGTCCTCGTCGTCGTGGACAGTAAACATCATCGCTGTCGAGTCCTGGCCTGTCCGATACGATAGTGTCTCTCGAACGCCGACGGAAGATTTCAATCGAAGATTGTCTACCTCTTGTACATTCGACAAAAAACCACGGTCTCTTGGAAAGGAACTTTTTGTTTTTTTTTTTTCGAAACTCGTTGGCCATCAGCGAGACGTAACGTGAATCTCCTCGACTTTGATGTAACGGCCCAGCGTAACGTAGTCCATTGGTGATCATCGACGATGGCAAAGAGTTGGTCGCGATCCTAAGACATCGCGACGATTCGAAGGAACATCCTCGTCGAGAACGAAGGGAGATCCGAAGCGAGTTTGTCCGGACGTAGAGCGCAACTTTGCCAAAGCTACGAAGGATGAGGCGGCCATTGAACGAGTAGACCGATCGATTTTCATACACGCGAGTTACGATTCGTGATCCGGAAAAACTCGTGTCAACTCGAGCTAGTAGATATCCGAGTTGGAAAATCAACGATCGTGAAACGGACACGCCTGTTTATATACAGCGGCGACTGCTGCGATGGTGTTTGAGAAACGTACTCGAGAAACTACTCGTTCCAACCGTGAAAGGATCCTTCCACGAAGGATCGCTGACTTTTAGGTATATATATATATATATATATATATATATATATATATATATATATATATATATATATATATATATATACCTAAAGCGTTGTATCGATTAAGGACGCTTCGTAGGAGCGCAGTCCGTGATTCTTAGGGTAAATCGCGAGTGTACAGTACGCGACTTCGATGATGATCCTTGTAGTCTTCGTCTTACACGTTCGACAAACGTACAATTCCTCGAGGCCCGATAGATAGATCATACATTAGAAAGCCGTCGATAGGAAAGAAACGTACCATCTTTCTTCCCCTGATGACGTTCCCCCGACGTTCAACTCGAGTTTCCAGTTCTTGGATCGATCCTTCGTCTGATCTCGAGAGAGATGGATTACGAGCAGACTGCGAATGTTTGTATAAAATTTTGCATTCTCACGAGCGCGACTAGACTTTGTTTCATTCGTTCAAAAAAAAAAAATGTTACGAGACACATCGTTTCCTATGTTACGCGCGCACCGTACGGATCTCGTTGCGCATTTGAATTTGCGTACACGAATTCGGGAACACGAATTGAGCGAGCAGTCTTCTCACGAAAGGTGAGAACGGCCGTGACTGTATAAAACGTTGTAGATTACTCCCTCGTCCCTCATTGATACTAAAAAGGCACAATTTGTACATAGAGAGAATAGGCATCGACGGCTGGACGACGGCTCTCAGGCGACGAAAGTCACGCACTCGCGAAACCAACCGGACCGTGCCGCGAAAGTCAAGTCGCACCGGTCGCACAATCCGATTCCGTTCGAGCCGACTTCGAGGAAACCGACTCGAAGCCAAGACCCGTTGCGCTAATCTAGCTGGTGATCCCTCGAGCGACGACACACGGAGCACGCAACTGTACATAGCCTGACTTGAGTTTCACTCGAAAAAGAGTGAGTGCAGAGAGGAAAGGAAAAAACAGAATCGAACGGCGTGGTTGTGTAAAGGTAAAAAAATCCAATAAAGAGTCAGTCGTGTCAGTTGAGAGAAGAAGGGTGATCAAGGAACAATTTAACACGCGCCAATATATCGATCGAGCGTACTGTACAATTCGTGTCTTCTTTTTTTTTTCTTTTTTTTGTATTTTCTCTCTCTCTTTTTCTTCTTCCATGTGAAATAAATCGAATAAAGCGAATCCACCGGTTCGAAACGAGCAAAAGTACAGCGAGTGTACCTCACCTCACCCTGTCTACTGTTTTGTAGCAGTCTTCTGGACCTTCTTTGACAAGTTTGACGAGTCGTCTGACGAAAGAAATTGTCAAACTTACGATTAGTCGCGAGCGTCGTGTGCGTGTTTCTTTTTTTTTTGTTTCTTTTTTTTGGGGAGGGGAGGGCTTGCGTGTTTCGTGTACGTGCGGAAATTTTCGTGTGCTCGAATTGGAGAGACTCGGAGGGAGGGAGGAGAACTCGCAAACTCTTCTGTTCATGAGAATACGGTGGTTCTCGAGTCGTTTTTTTCTCGCCACGTGACATCGTTCCTCTGGTGCATCGGGCTCGTGATTTTTTTTTTTTTTTTTTTCCCCGTGAAAATTAAAGTGTGAACACTAGAGGTGTTCGACGCACGTGGCGTGAATCGAGTTTCTCTTCAAGCGTGAACGCGACGATTGCCTTCATCGAGATTTTGTTGAACGTGCGCGAGGGATTAGAGTAAGAGGGGAGAGAGGATACACGGGTTAAGCGTGTGACTATGTGTTTCCGAGAGGAAAATGCGAGAATACGAAGTATCCTTAAAATAACCTGACCGACTGTTCTTGCGCGTGAAATTGTTTCAGAAGTGAGAGAAGTCAAAAACTCGCGGAGGACGAGTAACCAGGGGCAAGGCGTGTGACGGACGTAATCGATTTGATTCAAATTTTGTACGCACGCACGTACGTATGTGTATCAATTTCTCTATATAAATACACACACGCGTATCGATCAACGTCGTCTCTTTTACGCGTTTTAAATTTTTCTCTGTGAAACTCAATTGTAGAATCGTCACGATACAAGTCAGTAAAAATCGTGTCGTTTTTGAACTTACTGTATTATTTTGGACATTGTATCGTGTATCACCACGTTCGATATGTCGGTATAATTTAAATTCATTCGTGGAGGAAATTGACTTACTAATTCGTAATTAAAACTTGTGAATGCTCGAGTAGTGCGTAGGAGGGTACCAAATTTCTCCCCATAATACGACAGCGTACGGTGATTATTTACAAAATGTGAATCAAATCGAGTCGAAGGTTGTTTTATCCATTTTTGTTAGCCACTCGACGGAAGTAAAAATCTCTTTCACCCCTTCAATTCTTTTCGAACCTCGCTCTTCACGATTCACGCCCTTCCGCTACTTCCTGTTGACGCCCTCCTCCTCCTCCTCCTCCTCCTTCTCTTCCTCCTTCCTTTGTCGACTTTGTCTTGTATAAAGTATCGCGGACGAGTTGCATACAAAAAAAAAAAGGAAAAAAAGAAAAAAGAAAAGGTGAAAAACAAAAAAACGTGATATATAAAAAAGAAGGTTATATATAAATATATATTATACCGACACGTGTTTTTCTATGTATTTTTTTCATAGGGTACTACTACTGCTATTATTATTACTATTACCAATTAACTACTAACTAATTAAACTACTACCGACTATTACTACTATTACTACTGCTGCTGCTGCTATCGCTAATCACACTTACACTTACACACTTACACTTACACTTATGCTTACACACTTACCCACACTTATATATACATACATACACACACACACACACATACAAACAAAATTTACTACGATGTGACTTGTATAAAAAAAAGACGACTTAATCAGCAACGATCCTCTCGAGACGGAAGCGAAAATAAAATTGTAAAACTATGTTCGTTAGGGCGATGGAAACGACGAATTCATTGCATACGGATATCTGCGTATTTTGTCCGACATTTTCTTCTTTTTTTATTTTTTCCGTTCTCTTTCGTTTCCATCGAGTCTACACTCGTGTGATATTATGCTATAGAATAAGAATAAGAAGAAGAAGAAGAAGAAGAAGGAGAAGGAGAAGGAGAAGAGAAAGCAGTTGGGAATATATTTATTCTTTTGTTAAACGTTTGGCTAAGTTTTGAGGTAGAACGCTAATATCGACTATCGTTTAGCGATTAGCTAAAGCTAAAGCGTAACAATTAAATCATGATCGCATCTTATGTTTTTGTTGTGTATTACGACTGTGACCGCGTAATGTGTTTACAAATGTATTACAGATGTTTTATTTTTATTTGGTTGTAATCGATGAAACTCTGGGTTGTTGGAAATCATTCTTTTTTTTCTAGGTGTAATCATTGTTTTATACGCAGAGGATCAACAACCAGTTGTTGTTTTTATTTTTTTCTTTTTGGCGATGGAAGACGCCGAAATCTGAATGAATTCTAATCGAATTATCGTTTGCATATTGTCGGTGGCAATTATTATTGGAAGACACATGGCGCGACGATATTGTTTCTAAAATTTTCGTCAATTTCGTCGTCCACGCGATGCCCCCACAACTTTGTGCTTTTGCAAAAATTATTTGATGTCGACGTCTTTCATCGTCGACTTTTTGTTGACCCGTTTCTTTTTTTTTACTTCATTAACTACACGCAGGCTTTTCTGTATCACGGAAAGTTCGATCGTCATTCGGTATTGCGTTGGTTAGTGTCTATTGTTAATATTCGAGATAGAATTGAAAGCCAACTGTTTGAGCGTTCGAATCATCAAGCGTCGAAATTAAAGAAAAAAAAATTGAGGCGAAGCCATCAAAAATTGATCTCACGATTGTCAGACTTTATCGAAGGACGATTAGTGAATCAAGGTCTTAGTTGAATCAAGGATTGCTTTTTTTTTTTATTTCAACCTCAATTTAAAAGGAACAAACACTGCCAGTACATGAGCGAGAACACTCTGCGTTCTCTCTCACGACTGAATGATACGATCCGGTCGCGATTCGTTGTTTCCTCCTCAACCTCTTGCGCTGGGAGACAACGCGCCACGAATTTTTCGTTCCAAAATTGTAATATTTCCTCAGTTTTAAGTATATCTAAGTAAAACAAAATAGGCAAAACAAATAGTAAATTTATTACTTCTCAATAATTTCTATCCAGTTGGAGAAAGCGACGAGTTATTGTATACGGTTCGGTCACTCATTATGGTCCGCAATCAGTTTTGCCAGCAGAAGTGGTTAACCTCTTGCGCTGCAATGACGTGCTGCGCACGTCGAGAAGTTTCCCTCTCAGAATTGCAATATTTTCTCAGTTTTAAGTATATTTAAATATAACCCAGGCAAAACGAATAATAAATTTATTACTTCTTAGTAATTTTTATCTAGTGACATACCGATGAATTCAAAAAGAAGACGAATTTTTGTGTACGGTTCGGTCACTCGTTATGGTCCGCAGTCAGTTACCAGAGGTTAACTCTTGCGTTGCAATGACGTTCTACGCACGTCGAGAAGTTTTCCACCCAAAATTGCAATATTTTCTCAGTTTTAAGTATATTTAAATATAACCCAGGCAAAACGAATAATAAATTTATTACTTCTTAGTAATTTTTATCTAGTGACATACCGATGAATTCAAAAAGAAGACGAATTTTTGTGTACGGTTCGGTCACTCGTTATGGTCCGCAGTCAGTTACCAGAGGTTAACTCTTGCGTTGCAATGACGTTCTACGCACGTCGAGAAGTTTTCCACCCAAAATTGCAATATTTTCTCAGTTTTAAGTATATTTAAATATAACCCAGGCAAAACGAATAATAAATTTATTACTTCTTAGTAATTTTTATCTAGTGACATACCGATGAATTCAAAAAGAAAACAAATTTTTGTGTACGGTTCGGTCACTCGTTATGGTCCGCAGTCAGTTTGCCAGCGCAAGAGGTTAATTTACGCGAAATCGTTGTGCGTGAAGGAAAGAAAAAAAGAGAGGAAAAAAAAGAACCTTCTCGAGATGATCGATGTTATGATAGTGCGAGAAGAGAAGCGCCAACATACATACTTCCTCTCCCCACAATCTCCTCCCACCTACCACATACACACACTTTTTCACCCTCTTTATAATGAAATAATTTGCGCCGCACGAAATGCATTTAAAAATTCCAAGATAGATGTCTCTTTGTGTTCTCTTGTATTCAAGCGAAGTAGACAAGTTTCATTTTATCATCATTCGAAACGAACGAGAGCGGAGCTGTCATAACGAAAGGCTGGCTAACAAAATTGTCGATGCTTCGAATCGAAGTGAAACGAAGAAAAGATAAACGCAGAATAAAAACAAAAGAGAAAGAAAGAAGCGACAAAGAGAAATAATCGCTGATTGCTTGATTTTGCTTCGGCCTAGTGGAGCTTCTTTTTCTTCTTGGTCTTCTTCTTCTTCTTCTTCTTCTTCTTCTTCTTCTTCTCCTTCTTCTCCTTCTTCTCCTTCTTCTCCTTCTTCTCCTCCTTCTTCTTTTTCGGCTTCTTCTTTTCCCTTTCATTTCTTTTTCTTTTCGAATTCGTGAATTCGAGACTTTCGAAAACGAGGAAGAATTTTTCAAGGAGTGGGGAGGAAACGAAAGGAAAGTAGAGAAAAGAAAAGAAAAGAAAAGAAAAGAAAATCAAGAGCAAATTTAAAAAAGGAAAGAACACATGCGTGAACTGGTTTCCGGTAACGAATAGGGAAGCGTCTGCGAAGACACATTTACTGATTAGGCGTCACGACGATCACGGCATTGTTGTATAATTCGCGATCAATCGTACTTTTAAGTAATAATAATCGAAAATTGTATCGATTTTTGCGAACAGTTTGTATATGTATATACAATTACTATGTTCTATCCAAGGGGAAAATTAACTATAAAACTATGAACGATGTACGTATGCGTGTATATGTTTGCAAACGATGGACGAAGTGTTCTTTTTTTTTCCTTTGTGCATGTCGTCTTGGAACTTATTCAGACTCTCTGTACTACATAGTGCGTGCAACAAGTATGCGTGACGGTATGAGAAAGAGAAAGAAAGAAGAGAATGAGAGAAAACTCAATTAGGTCAAATGTTTGATGAAACAGAGAGCAAAAACACGGACGAAGAGTATTATTATAAAAACTGCCTTTGTGTATTATACGTGCAAGGAGAAACAAAGTGACGCGTTTTTAGCTGGAGTTGTGCTGCTTTAGCCTTGCTTTCCTTCTTTTTCTTCTTCTTCTTCTTCTTCTTCTCGTTTTTGTTCTTTCTGTCATTCTTATTTTGTTTCACTATTGTGTCATTGTGTTGTGTGCTTGTGTCTGTCGCAATATTCTCATTTCTGTAAAGGTGAAAGGAGAGAGAGTGGACGGATCGAAAGCATAGAGGTAGTTGAGAGGAAAGGATAGTTTTACTGACGATTCGTTGCGTGTACGTGTGTGCGAGTATTCGTGTATGTGTGTCGAGAGGAAACGGAAGGAAACACGATACTTCGCGGACCTTTGTTGCATTCTGGTACGAATTTCTTTCCGTTTTTCTTCATCGCATATAACAACAACAAAACAACCAAAAAAAAAAAAAAAAAAAACAAAAAAAAAAAAAAAAAAAAAAGAAACTCTTGCCATCTTTGAACCTCGACTTTTGCTTTTGCATTCACGTTTTCTTTCTTTGTAGGTTGATGAAAAGCACGAGCGGCTAACTGACCGACTAAACGTCTAGGCTACCCATACGGATTTAATCGTCGAGTTTAATCTGTTGGCGGGAGTTTGACCGGGGGAAAACGCCTTGTTAGCCGGAGACGGCGAGCGTAAACGAGAGTCAAAGAGTGTGTCTCATTCTCAGTTGCGTTTCCGAGGATCCTCTCCATTTTCTCCTTGGAATCGAATTTTCTCGCTGTAAAGAAAAAAAAAAAA
>NW_025109545.1:0-7957 GCF_011392965.1 Frieseomelitta varia
TTTAAATATACTTAAAATACTTAAGTTGTACTATTTAAATAAACTTAAGTTGCATTATTTAAATATACTTAAAATACTTAAAATACTTAAAATACTAAGTTATATTCAAAAATATACTTAAAATACTCAAGTTATATTTAAATATACGTCATTCCAGCGCGAGAAGTTAATCAAATCACGGCATTTGATCTCATTCACGACTATATTTATATAACTATATAATATTGTTGTATAAAAATGTAGTTACAGACACATACACATACACATGTCTGTAGTGTTACCTGAAAAGAAAAATAATTTCTTGAAATGGAAAACATGCTAATGAAGTAACATACAAATTACATTTGCTGGTAATATTGGTGAGACAAAAGTCCGGCTTACGTTTAGAAAAAAATTTTATACAATTTCAATATAAATGTTCGGACAATATTTGTTACGGTTTGTGTCTGTGCTTGCAGAATGATGATTGTTATATTTATGTAATAAATATTCTTTCGTTGTACTTATTTCTCGCTAAATTACTGACAGAATTATTATTTTATTTATATGACGTGTCAATAAAGTATATGATAGAAGAATGATTAAGTATATATGTATATATCTGTATCATAGCTTTTTTTTTAATAACAGTCACGTCAAATGCGTATATTTTTTCAACACAAATTTAATTGCTATTAACCACTTGCGTTGGCAACTGATTGCGGACCATAACGAGTGACCAAATCGTATACATATAATTCGTCGCTTTCTCTTTGAACTCGTCGGTATGATATCACTCGATGGAAATTATTGAGAAGTGATAAATTTATTATTTGTTTTGCCTGGATTATACTGAAATATACTTAAAACTGAGAAAATATTGCAATTTTGCAACAAAAAGTTCTCGACGTGTTTGGCACGTCATTCCAGCGCAAAAAGTTAATGTCGAGCAAGTGTAACGTTATATTTCGCGGTCCGTGCGGGTTTATAAACGCGAAGGAGTAGCCTTCTGTCAGTTTTATTGTTGCTTGCGTTGCGGATGGAGCGAACGCGTCCTCTGAAATCGACTGTTTGCCGTGATAACATCCTCGACTTTTCAAGGTTTTTTGATCTTCTCAAAGTTTCTAACGTTTCGCTCTTTGTCTTAGCAGTTCTTCTCTTCTTTTAGTAAACTTTGTTCCTTCAAGCTTGTGCAACTGGGAAGAATTATAATTAATTGCAGCTTTGCATTGATTTGCAGTGATTTTTTGAAAATCTTTGGATTTTCTGATTTCTGAACAACGGTGTATTAACAGAGTGATAAATAGATTGCAGATTTTTGTGCATTTATAGAGAATTTCCAGGTGCAGAAGTCCATAAAATTTAAAGTATTGCTTATAATGTTTAACAGAAGGAAGGTTTCATTTTTTAATTATCTACAATATAAGAATGCGAAATTGCATAAACATTTGCGTTCGTAGTTTGGTAATAATTAAATACAATGAAATATTTAAAATGTAAATATGCAGTGACGGATGAAGGAAGTTTAAAATTATTTATGTGATATTAATACAGTGAAGGAAGTTTAAAATTATTTATGTGATATTAATACAGTGAAGGAAGTTTAAAATTATTTATGTGATATTAATACACGTTTCTGCTCAAAATTCTCAGGACATTTTTTATTTTTAACATTCAATGTTTATTATAACAAGATAGAGAATAACAATTTTCAAATTGTGTATGTATCTTATATTTTGCATTTCATATAAATATATTAAATGTAATAAAATAAAATATTAAACGTCATCAAAATATTTTATAATATATCTTATAATATAATATAATATATTTTATATACATATATTGTATATAATATATATATATGTTAATGTATTAACATTTTATAGTTTCTTTGCTATATAAAATATTATTCAATTTTTCCAGTTTTGTAACAAATATAGTATCTACTTGTACCAAGATCTTTAAACAGAGATATATATTTACGAGAAATTATTAACTTTTGTATTAAACATTTATTTTTATTAATATTAATAATAATCATCTGTGTCATTTATTTTTTAAATGTTTTTATTTAACGTATTACATGATTATCAAATTAACTCACAATAAAACAATATTCTTAAATGTTAATGAATGTCAATATTTAATAACATACATTCAGTTCCATTATTAACCTTCAAATGATTATAAGAAATTAAAATTACAATTTAGTGTTAAATAAGTTAATAAAATGTGAAGAACTAAACACGTAATTTGTAAAAATAATAAAATGAAAATAGGATTAAAAAATCACAATCAGTAATGGGGAATGCATTGTAAATAGAAAAGAAATTTTAATTTTGTTGTTAGTTTATCAGAATTGTGAAATATTAAATAGAATCCTAATACGTTAAAAAGCAGCATTCGTATTCTTTTAAGTTCTTTGCATATTTTATTCGACTTTTTCTGCATGAAAAATGTTCGTTAAAAGATTGTAAATGTTTTATGTGAGTTATCAAAAATGTGGATATTACTGGTTCACTTGATATAAGAAATTCGATAGTTAGATATTTTTATTACTCATATATTTTTTCGTAGAATGTCTAGACGATTCGACGTATATAAAATAAAATCTCATTTCTATTTAAAAAAGAATAGTGTAACTGCAAAATGCACGTATGTTGTTGTATTTGCGAAAAATATTTTTTATCATTTTCCCTTTTTTTCTAACTTCAAGTGAGAAAACAATATGGCTTGTTACAATTTCGCAAATGATAATAAATGAATAATAATAAATTATTGGATGATAATCATTAAATCGCCGATTTTTATGAGATTTACAGTTTTCAATCCAAAAATTGAAACTTACATTTCTCAAAGATTGAAAAGTATGTCAAATTTAAACCAAATATGAAAACATTTCTATTGGAACTTTAGAATAAAATTTTATAAATTTTATAAATCCTTTTTGTTTACCGAACTGAGTGTAAAAATATAAAAAAATATAAAAACTCGAGGATCGTAGCAAGGTTAATATGCATAAAATTTCTAAACTGAAGCCTTAGTCATAGTGTTTAGTAGATAAAATAAATCTTTATTTGACTTAAGACTTTATCTCGTTACTTGTATTTGCATAAAAATTCACAGTCTAACAATTGGAGGTCTCGCTAAAAATAACTTTTGCTCGACAAACATCTTTTTGTTGTTAAAATTGTCAATTTAATGACTCAACAATTTTTGTAACATAATCATTACGATATTATAATTAAATTGTTTCATAGAATGAAGATTTTAAGCACAGTGCGAAAGAAACATCTATTTCAAGTTTTTTTCAATATTTTTTGACGTGCTCTTTATCACTGGCTACGCCGCGTTGCAAATTAAAGTTTTCTGAGAATTTATACATGTATGAAAAAGTACGAAGTTGTTACACGTACGTCGAAAAAAAAAATTTCGTAAAAAAATAAAACTTAAAATTTACTTAAAAATAAAAAAAATAAATACTAAGATACGACACAAGGCCCTTTCGATGAAGAATGACACTGATTTTCTAAGCTTCTGACCCCTCCTAATTATCACACGAGCTGCGTTATCGTCGCAGAAATATTTCCGACTTTTTGCTCACTGTTACAACGCAGTACCTTCATTTTCGCATAAATTAATTACCAAAGGCAGCGAAAAACCGGTTCTATTCCTGAAGAAAGAACATTCGTAGGTGCTCAGAGAGCGCAGAACGCGAGCTCGTTAATCAAAATTGCCTTGTGGCGCGTTCGCTATTATTCGCGAGGTGGTGCGACACCGGATGTAACTGACGCGCAGAGTAAGGTCCCCGGTTTTCCCGGATCGAAACGAAATTACATTATACCCGTCCCGTTGCCTGTCATTGCGCGATTATGCCAACCTTTCTACGTTGCTCCCGTGTCGTTCTACGCGGTGCAAAATCGACGACGAAACGCCGCGTTTCTCTACCCACGGTATGCTTCAGACAGCTCGTTGCCGTGTATTAATCATGTCGCCGGAAGTGTGACGTTCGTCTGGATCGCGCCTCGCTTCCGCTAATCCCCCCCTTCAAGTTATCGAAGAGTACTTGGACTCTTATCAGCGTGCCTCGCAGTTGTCTTAAGCCTCTTCGCTCACTCTGCGAAGCGTAGAAAGCTTCGGATTTGTAGGAGGCGTTTCGTAATCTCTGGTGAAATAAATTTCCTTGAAGGGTGATGTCTAGCATCATGTGGGATAGTCTGGCTGAATTTCGAATACGGAAAAAGTAGGAGCTATCTTTGGTAGCTTTTAGTTAACCGCAGTTGCGCTGGCAACTGACTGCGGACCATAACGAGTGACCAAACCGTATAGAATAATTCGTCGCTTTCTGCATTGAACTCGTCGGTATGATATCATTGGATAGAAATTATTCAGAAGTGACAAACTTGTTTGTTTTGCCTGGGTTACATTTAAGTATACTTAAAACTGAGAAAATGTTGCAAAACATGGGACAAGAAATTCTTGACGTGCGTGGTACGTCGTTCCAGCGCAAGAGGTTGACCACTTGCGCTGGCAACTGATTGCGGACCATAACGAGTGACCAAACCGTATAGAATAATTTGTCGCTTCTGCATTGAACTCGTCGGTATGATATCACTTGATAGAAATTATCGAGATGTAATAAATTTATTATTTGTTTTGACTATTTTGTTTTACTTAAATATACTTCAAAACTAAGAAAATATTACAATTTTGGGACAAAAAATTCTCAACGTGCGTGGCACATCATTCCAGCGCAAAAGGGTTAAAAATTGAAACTATTGACGAGAAATTAATATATGAAAGAGAGGAGAATGATTGTTATTTCGAAACGAAGTAGAATGGGGTGTATTTTGTATTTGAAATTGCAGAAAGATTGAATTGAGTTAAAAGTTATAAAATAATGGTATAGATTGAAATTAATGAAATGAATGAAATAAAAAAAATAAATTATTATTGTAGTAAAAAATTGTGAAATGTAATTGCAATTACATTTGATAAAGTTCACGAGATCATTTAAATTGTCAGTTATTTATTATGTTTACTAAATCTCTATATTTACCCACAATAAGATCAATTTTAACATTAATTATAAATGTTTAGCTGGTGTTTAATATTCGTTCATTGAAAGTATAAGTGACAAAGGGATAAATAGAACAGTGGAATATATAGTAAATTTACACGCAACCTTTAAAAACTTTTAATTTACTGCGATATATTAACCTTAAGTTAATAAAACTTTTAACTTAGACAGTAATATAATTTTGGGAACTTGTAAAAAGTGATTTGGATTAAGTTTCTTTGGTTTTTTAATAACTTTTAGTGCAAGGGTTGGCATATTTAAAATAAATATTCTTATTTAAAATTATAATATTATTTTAGATATAATTAAGTATAATTTTTACTTGTTAATATTCAGTACAAAATTTAAATTTTTACACGATTGCAATTTACATTTTCCAATTCGTTTCTGCAACACGGTATTTTAAAACAAGGAGTGAAATAATTAATCATTAGTAATATTACTAAGTGGCATCAAAGTCAATGGCTTCAAAATCAATGGCCGATCACCTTTTAAGAAAGCTTTTTTAAATATGCTATTTCGTGCATTAGAAATGATTAAAAATAAGACAAATTTAATCTAAATTATTTTTTTACATCTTCTTGAAATTGTACAATTGTCTGAATTAATTTTTAAAATGTGTCGTAATATATTAGCCTTCATTATAAATTTTTAAATGTTCTCGTTGCTTTATTTGTTTCTTACATCGTTTTAAAAAATATTACATTTGCCTTTTCTTAGATATCCATCTTTTCAATGTTTGGTTATAATCGATAGAAAATAATGTTCGTCATTATATAATTAATTAGAATTATAATTTTAACACAATTATCCAAGTTAAGCTAGTTTTTTTAATGTCTTGTAACTTTTACGTGCGTACCTAACTTAGATTCAAATCTTATTAAAAAAATTTCTCATTCTAAATGTTCAAACTTCACTTTTTTGAGTCATCAGATATGTAATTCTCAACAAGATGTAAAAAATTCGTGTCATAATATTATAAGATATATATTATATTATTAGATCTTTATGCAGATTTACATTTTTATTATAATTGTTGCAAATCTGCAATAATTATGTTCTGTATCATTAATTCTAGATCTACGATTTAGAAAAGATCGTGTGACAGAACGAGAGGAAAAATATTTTCCTTCACTTTACTTTCAATATTTTATGTACTCTCGTGCATTTTCTACGTTTTTGCATCCCTAAATCCCTCACAAATGTACGAAAATCCGATATTACTATCAACAGTTTTCTTCGATAAGAGATAGAAGATTTTTTCCAGAATATCACGTTGCCATTTTCTTTCTCGAGCGAGTTATCATCGTAATACTCTTTCTCTCTCTCTCTCTCTCTCTCTCTTTTTATAAAAGAGCAACTGGTTCTCTTGCGATGCACACTTTTCGGCTAAGAGCCGCGCGCAGATATAGACGAGAGGCGTAGTATATACGCAATAGAGACTGTTATCGAATTTTTTTATCAAGATGTCCCGGTTCCCAGGAGCCGAAGTGAATTCGGTAGAAACGTTGTTACATAGATCACTGTGACTGGATTCCCTCTGGCGAGAGAGTGCATCTCGGCATCCCTGGGCGTGGCGTCGCGAATTCTGCTACATGATGTGCATAATGCATGGCTGATACGTGCCGGTGTTATGATATTTTTCATGACAGAGCCGGGGAAACGACGTTACTCGCACGTGCATTGAAACCCTTGACGGATCGCTCCATCTCGAGCTTCCGTTGCTCCTCCTGATCCTTTCCTCGCCGCTGAATATAACTGGCTCTGCTTTGGATTTCATCCGTAGTTAAACGGTTTTACTGGACTTCCGCTGGCAGTGTTGTACGCGACTATACTTTCCGATTCGACGCCGGGTCTCCAGCATTCACTATGTTAATTAACGTATTGTGTTTGCCTCCCCTTACTAGTTTCTCGCGCCTTTCTATTTTAACCTCTTGACCTGGAACGACGTGTCACACACTTCGAGAACTTTTTGTCTCAAATTGCAACATTTTCTCAGTTTTAAGTGTATTTAAATGTAACTTGAGTATTTTAAGTATATTTAAATGGAACTTGAGTATTTTAAGTATATTTAAATGGAACTTGAGTATTTTAAGTATACTTAAATGTAACTTGAGTATTTTAAGTATATTTAAATGTAACTTGAGTATTTCAAGTGTATTTAAATGTAACTTGAGTATTTCAAGTGTATTTAAATATAATTTGAGTATTTTAAGTATATTTAAATGTAACTTGACTATTTTAAGTATATTTAAATGTAACTTGAGTATTTTAAGTGTATTTAAATGTAACTTGAGTATTTTAAGTATATTTAAATGTAACTTGAGTATTGTAAATATATTTAAATATAACTTGAGTATTTTAAGTATATTTAAATGTAACTTGAGTATTTCAAGTGTATTTAAATATAACTTGAGTATTTTAAGCATATTTAAATATAACTTGAGTATTTTAAGTATATTTAAATACAACTTGAGGATTTTAAGTATATTTAAATATAACATGAGTATTTCAAGTATATTTAAATATAACTTAAGTATTTCAAGTATATTTAAATGTAACTTAAGTTCAGCTTCAAGTATATTTAAATATAATTTAAGTTCGGTTTCAAGTATATTTAAATATAACTTAAGTTTAGTTTCAAATATATTTAAATATAACTTAAGTATTTCAAGTATATTTAAATATAATTTGAGTATTTTAAGTATATTTAAATATAACTTAAGTATTTTAAGTATATTTAAATATAACTTAAGTATTTTAAGAATATTTAAATAATACAACTTAAGTATTTTAAGTATATTTAAATAATACAACTTAAGTATTTTAAGTATATTTAAATAATGCAACTTAAGTTTATTTAAATAGTACAACTTAAGTATTTTAAGTATATTT
>NW_025109546.1:0-7968 GCF_011392965.1 Frieseomelitta varia
AAAAAAAAAAAAAAAAAAGAAAAAAATAAAGAAACTTTAAACATAAAACAGCGAAGCGTACAAGCTTTTATTCATATACTTTACGAAAAATTATCTAAATATGCCGTTTTACGTTTATAAAATGTCCACATGTCATGCTTCAACCACTTGGGTGGGAACTAATTTTCATGGCGGTGGTTCCCCCGCCTCGTGGTTCCTCACGTCGCGCGACATCTGCCGACGACTTTTTGAAATGCCGCCGCCGAAATATTGGCCGTGACTTGCATCTTGTGTTTCGAAGTTCACCGCGTACCAGTTAATCAGCGACGAAATTAGCCGCCGTCCGACAATTAGATTACGCCCGGCAGAACGCGACGCGTCCAAAACTTTCTCCCAGGCCGAAACTCCGGGCCGAGACACGTTAACTTGAACGCGAGCGTGTGCATTCGGACCGCGCGGCCTTTGAGGGACGCCCTTTATTCGGTTACGCTTGGCACGGAACTTTCACGAGCAACTAGCAACGAATCGACCGATGCTGGCGAATCTCGCAACGAGTAACGAACCTCCATCCCACCACCCCCCTCCCCCACCTTGAAATGTTGTCACGTCGACGACCACGATAGAGTCGAAGAAGGTCCCCGTTTCGATCAGACTTTCCGACTCGGGTCTACGATACGAGGTCTTTCGATACTAACGACCGATACTACAAACTACGTGTCTTTCCATCTTTTATGGTGATGGGACAACGTAGATTGGATCTGGAACAATGAAATAAATATACGGTGCGTCTTCGTAGTCACAACCAAGATGGTGGTACGTAGGAAAATATTTATTACACAACAAAATTTTTAGCGACAAATATATATTATGTACGTTATGTTGTATATTGATTAAATATTGTATAATGGTGGTATCAATATTGTATAATTAATATTATATAATTATTATTGTATTAATTATACGCGTTATGTTGTGCGTTATGTTGTATATTGATTAAATATTGTATAATGGTGGTATTAATATTGTATAATTAATATTATATAATTATTATTGTATTAATTATACACGTTATGTTGTGCGTTATGTTGTATATTGATTAAATATTGTATAATGGTAGTATTAATATTGTATAATTAATATTATATAATTATTATTGTATAATAATTATATAATATTAATTATACACATTATGTTGTACGTTATGTTGTATATTGATCAAATATTGTATAATGGTAGTATTAATATTGTATAATTAATATTATACAATTATTATTGTATAATAGTAGTATTATTGTATAATAGTATTATACTAGTAATAGTAGTATTATAATTTAATTATATATTAATTTAATAATTATTAAGATAATAGTATATTACTGATTTGAATAGAAAATTGTTTCATTTACCAAATGTAGAAAGTATTTTACCATGTACTTTTTAACATACATATATTCTTCTTTCCTACTGAAAATAATATATTTTATTACATAAAATATACAATGAAATTTTTATTGAATTTAAATTTTAACGACGTTTCGTCTTCGAGAAGGTAACTCTAAATATTCATTATAAATTAGACTACCGAATCAAATACCAATCCTTTGCTGTATCACTACTTGCTGCAATCTTTAGAAAAAAATTCGAGTTAAAAAAAAAAGGTTAATAAACCGAACGGAGATTAAATTAAATTTTGGGCTGAATTCGTTCATTGCTGCTAGCAGCAATTTAAACGGGACGTCGCGTCGCACGAATCGCATATTCAGCATCGTCGCGTGTATACGAATCCCGGCCTGTTTCGACGACCAGAGTTTCTTGCGATTTAGTTACGTTTGCGCCAAGCAGTAAACCCTCCCTCCACCGCGTTTCGTCGACTCTGGAAAATTCCACCGATGACGAATCCATTCGCTGAAATCGTTTGCATGTAAACTATCGCGGAAGGAATTACACTGAATTTCACTGAAAGGCAGTTAAAATTCTTGTACACGGGTTACTGAAGCAGATATCTCGTCTCGTTGGTTAAATTTCAAATGGCTTTCTTCTTGTTCCCTTTCCTTTCCGATTCGATAGATTTTTATTGCTCGGACATTGCATTATATCGTTCGTGCTCGAAGCGACGCAAGTATTAAAAGTTCTTCCTCGTTTTTCCTGTCTTTTATTTATTATTTTCTGCCTTTCCTTCTCTTTGTATCGTTCTTCTTCATCTTGCTTAATTCTCTACTCTTTTCTCTTTCGTCCTTTGCCAATTCCCTCCTTTTCTCCTTATATTTCTTCCTCCTTCGTCCCTTGATCTTTTTCTCCTCGTCTTCCTTTTTCTTCTTCTATTGAAACGACACTTGTCCCCCCGATATTTAAAGCGGATTGTTCGATTCTACGCGTGTTTCCATGCGAAAAACATCTTCGTCAATTCATAAACCGATCGCGGATGATTTAAGCAAATATTATTATCATATTTTTGAGATATGATCTCAGATCCTATAAAATGCAATTAAATTTCAGTTGTTTATGGTTTTTGATAGATTATGCAACCTACGTAGGGTAATACCAACATATATTAATCTATTCTAGTGACACTGCAATGCACTGTAGGATTTTTTTTACTCATAAAACTGTAAATAATAATACTGTGCTAGATTCACTTTTGTTTATAAAAAAAATATCTGGAATAAAAAAACGATCCTACTACGATACTGCAATTAAAAAAACGATACGTGTTATTCCAACCGTGACAAAAAGGTAACATCTCTCCGTTTCTTTCGTAATAACGATCGAAAAATAATATTAATCCGAAATCCAAGACTGACCATACTACCAACTAATCCATACTACCAAGCAACGAACGCTGCGCGCTCTGGAAAAATATTACACAAGAATACACACCGGATGGGATTCTCGGTTGTGGTGCACGTCTCGTCAGATAAGTAGTTCATGGAAACTGTCCAAACACACGCAGCCAGCGTGGAATATAAATGAGGCATAGCTAATTTAACGGAAGTCACCGGCGCAAACAACGTAGACCAGCCCCGATACAATGCGGGGGAGATCCGTTATCAAGTGGCGCACAGGCAAGCCGTGACTTCAACGCGTGAGCCTGACCAGAATGCGAAGTTCCCCCGGTGAGGCAGCGTGCACCGATTCACTCAAAGGGGCAGTTAACCCATTTCCGTCGATCTTAAGAGCCAGCGCGAAGTTGCGCCCTCCTCCACGTTCGTCGAGGAGGGAACCCCTTTACGGAAGTGAAACTTCAAACGCGATTTTTCCTCCCACCCTTTCCGCCCCGTACGCGCACTGTCCGCCGCCGCTTCTTCGCTACCCTCGGCGTCTCGAGTACGACGTTTGAACTTTCCACGGGCTCTTCGACGTGCAAAATTGAATTCCGCGCCGCGTGCCAGCTTAAACTGTCTACGTCTTCAGCGTTGAGTTGATGAAGGTGTCTCGCAATTGCGTTTTCACCGTGATACGTATATAGGGATTTTTTGTTTCCTTCTTTTTCTCTGAGACACAGTGAGAGTCACATTCTAGACAATTCAAGTGTGTACGTCGTTTAACTGTACATTCGAATCATTTCGAATGTGATTCGGAGCTTAATCTTTTCAGTATTGGGTGTATTCATGTCCCAATTTCTTTTTTCTTTTTTTTTTTTTGTGTGTGTGTCGCAACTACTGGATGCATCTGTGTGATATAAATCTTTGAATATTGCTGACAAGCTGAGTGTTTTTATATACCCAACTTTCGACACTGCTGGGTGTTGAGAATCTTGAAGAATTTTTTTCTCCGAGTTAAGTTTTATCTCAGATTCCATGAAATGCCATTGTTTCAGTACAGTAGTAACTACATGTATTAATTTATTTTAGTGACACTGTAATGTTGCTATATGTATTTTTTGTTTTTACTCATAAATTGCAAGTAATATATGTATTAGATTCACTTTTGTTTATAAAAAATATCTGAAATAAAAAGCGATCTTACTGCGATAAAAAACGATACGTATCATTCCAATTGTGACAAAAAAGAAACATTTTTGTGTAACATCTCTCCGTGTCTATCGTAATAATGATCCAAAAATGAAAGTTTATGAAAATACAACGCAGTGTTGAAAAAGCTAAAAATCCTGGTAAGTACTGAATCTTGATGGATCTCGAGTCTCGAAAGCCATTGATCGTCTTGAAAGTGTTGACACCCGAATATCCGAGTACTCGGAGCACTTCATACAGGTCAAACTTCGATTCAAGAATCGAATATGAGTGTGAAGTGCTCGCAGCTGAATAATCGAGTACCCGGATTCGAATTTTCTATCTCGATCATTCAAGTAGACTTGAATTCATATCAAAAAGACCAATCTTTAGTAAATTTACCAACACACTGAAACTCGATGATTTGGAAAATCCTTGACGTGAAATATTAAAAGAGAAAAAGAACGAGAGAAACTAATAAAGAATTAGTACATATCCAATAAATATTACGAAAACTGTTATCATTAATATTGTACTTTCTTTAATATTTCATGTTAGCGATATTATTTGAACCAAAGTAATTGAGAAGCTTACAAGGCAAGGTAATACACGTTATGAAACCAGATCAGAACTTTGAAGATTTTCGAGGCACTCAAGATGATCAAGACTTTCAAGACTTCCAAGATGATTAAGATTTTCAAGACTTTCAGCATTCCCAAGCAATCAAGACTTCCGAGACCTCAAAGACTCAAGAGGCGAGATCAACCAAGACACAAGACTTATCAGGGCTCAATTTGTCGTCAAATGTACAATACAAATTCAGAGAAATTTGAAATATCCCAATCCCATGGTTAATTTCAACTCTAAGATTTTATATTAAAATTTATACCTAAAAAGATCAAGATTTGTGAAACTGTAAAGACTCAAGATCTATCAACACTCGACTATCAAGTATTCAAATCCCATCACCCGTTCTAACTCTGAGATTTCTAATTCGAAATCCTCGCCAAACATACAAATTTCACATTTCGAGACGTCTCAAATCACGTTATCGGTTGTATCAGATTACGTAAAAAAGAAAAAAAAGAAAAGGAAGAAATACTCCTCCAGATATGCGTTCAATAACAAACCTGAGAAACACAAACGATTATGAAACGAGGGCAGGTGTCGGCGCGTCGATAAGAAAACAACCGTACGATCAGAGACGTGCGCCGTAAAAAACCGGACAAATACGGATCCACGGATGCCGTTTCGGTCGCACGAAATCGCCATCCAGTTGGCTGGTGCCGTTTCTCCAGAAACCTAACCGCGATAAGGGCAAGTGACCAACCTGGCGAGCTCGCGTGACGAACGTCAGTATCTGACGAATCAGCAGACCTCGCGTTCTTCACGTTCTATCGTGGGCAGGTTTCACGCGAGAATCGATATTCTGGCCCTCTCGAGTCCGACGTGCAGCCTTATCTTTAACGCGCTTCTCTTCCTCGTTTTTTTGCGGGGGTTATCTTTCGTGCGCGCCTAACTACTCTCGAGAGCACCCGGCACCGCTTTAACCACTTGCGCTGGCAACTGTTTTCGCGGACCATAACGAGTGACCGAACCGTACGCAACAATTCGTCGCTTTCTCTCTCGTTTGAACTCGTCGGTACGATGGCATTGGATAGAAATTATTGAGAGGTAATAAACTTATCATTCGTTGTGCCTGGGTTACAATTAAGTATACTTAAAGGGCCAGGACAGTGTGAAATTTTCAAACAATCGATTGTTTCTGTTCTGTTGTAAACAGTAGTTTGAAGTATCAGAAATGAGATACAAAAGATCCTAGCCTTTAAAAGGACTTGTTTTGGGGTATAATAATAAATTCGCGGATACAGAATAATTGAATTTGTAACTTTAAGCAGTATTATAAAGCGTAAATCGTGCGGTTAAAATTTTAATTTGGTGAGTCGAATAATAGGGGACTTGGATTCAATTTAGTTGCAAGAATTATGAGTAAAGTAAGTAAAGGATACATATGAAAAATGATGTTCTGAACTTTCAAACGCGTTTTTCTTGAAATTAGGTTTTCAAGAAACGGTGTGCAAGATATCTCGGAATCTAACCAATCGATTACTGAAATGAAATTTGGTACGTATCTTTAGTGTGAGGAATTGATTTACTAGGAATTGACGATCGAACATTTTTTTAATTTTTAACAATTTCGTAAAATGTAAACAAAAGACGTAGAAATTCTTGGCATAAATTCGATACATCAAAAACAAATAGCTGCTATTTTCATAATTTTCACAAAAATGAAAATGTTGGATCGTCGATCCTTAGAGACTATTGTTTACTTTCGAACTTTTTCTTGCCTTTTTGTTGCAGCTAATCCTGTTTTGCTGGAATCATGCTGGAGTCATGCACCGATAGGCAATGTAAAAACAAAGTTATGTAAAAGGATAAAAGGCTAAATTAGTAGTCGTTAAAAGGCTAAATAAGAGCCCTTTTTTTTCTTTTCTAATGCTTTTTATAGTTCATAATGTGTTAAAATAAACCACAAAAGTCATTTAGTCAATCAGATATGTACTTTTGTTTTACTACCTCCAAAGTATACGTAATTTTTAGGCCCGTCACACTGTCCTGCCCCCTTAAAACTGAAAAAAAAACCTGCAATTTGGGACAAAAGATTCTCGACGTTCGTGGTACGTTATTCCAGCGCGAGTGATTAAACGAGTGTTCGTAATACAGTCAATACTTACTCTCATTGCCGGTGTTCGAAACTGGCAGAGGCATTATCACTAACAAACGAGAACGAAAGATTCACTCAACGGTATTAACCGAATTTTTCGCATGGTGTCTGAAAAACATGGCTGTTTTCTCTGCACTCGAGCGAGCTTCGCGTCGCGCAAACACAACACAGAAGGAACAAAAACGAGTCGACGCGTGAAGGATTTTATTTACAGTCTTAATTTTGCCCGGTCTGCTCCCTTCGACTTGTTTCCATGAATTAACGGGCAGCCAAGGTTACACCGATAATGTACGATGCTATTCTGTTTTTCGTTTTCGGTCGAAGCAAAGGCAGAGCAGGAAATATACACGCGCGCTTTCTGCACATACGTTCCTTTGCCCGCGAATTCAAAGATCAATGATTACGATGGAAAAATATATCGTTTCCTTCTTTCTTGTAACGTAGATTTATGTTAGTATGTTAGTATCTCTATTCTACGGGTCAAGAAAATATCGCACACCTAACTCTTCGGTTAGAGATCTTTGACCTCTTAGCTGTGAATGATTCGTCATGAAGTAATGACGATTATACTGATTGTGCTTAATTTGTTATTTGAATTAAATTTTTTGTGAAAAATAAAATATATCTATAAAATAAATATAAATTAATAAAAAATATATATATAAGTTATATATATATATATATATATATATAAGCGATATATGTAAAATATATATATAAGTTATATATATATAAAATATATATATAAATTATATATAAAAATATCTATAAATTTTAGATATATTAGAATATTTTGAGACAAAACTAGTCTCTTATGCATCTAATATTTTCTTAATTAAAACCAAGAAAAATGATGGTTCTGTTATTGCCGAATATATATATATTATCAACTAAAAATAAAGTGTGACTAACCTAAACCTTGCGTTATCATTAGAAAAACAATGATGAACAAATACAGGGTGTTTCGTGGGACCTACTTCAGGAGCTGATTGTACACCTAAAAATAATGAGAAAAAGTCACATAAATATACGTCCTATCTGTCTTCGTTTATGAGATATAATGAATTTTATAAACAGAGCAAACTAGTAAGCTAGTTTTACCAGGGTACATTCAATTTTCATTTAATAATCATAACTGGGAAGAAAACCCACATGTTATTGTACATTCAAGACATCAACACCAGTTTAGTTTAAACGTATGGGCAGGAATAATTGATAAATTTTTAATTGGATCTTTTTTTCTTGATGGGAAACTAACAGGCACAAAGTACGTTGATTTTTTTGAGCACGCGTTTACACGAAATATTAGAGGAA
>NW_025109547.1:0-7979 GCF_011392965.1 Frieseomelitta varia
ATGCTTGTATCTCGAGATACCTCATACTCTACATTTAGAATTTTGCCAGATAATTGTTATCCATATTGGAAACACAAAATTCTGTATATTTTTATACCTTTTGGAGAAATAAATACATAAATATAATTTCAAGATGTCATGATTTTTAAAAATTAATCCTTTTCCCAATGCTTCTGTTATTTTAAAAATTTAAACGTATTCTACGTTTCATAGAATAGAATAAGATGTTAGAATGATCAAACTTTCCCGCTCGTCGGTAGAAATAATCCGCGCGTAAAAATAAGATCAATCGATGATCACTCAACGCTTTGCAACGCCAGAAACTACTACCATGTCGACTAAAATTTTCACTCGACTTGTTCGACAAGACCACTGACTTGTAACATCGAAGCTTTTCTTTCTCCCTGTCTCATTGAAAGCAGATCTTTCCAGGAGGAGAAGAAAGAAAGCGGGGCGTGCATGCTGAGGCGAGCGACGTTTCGTGACACTTCCAAGATCGACTGGGAAGTCCTTATGGTAGCTGAAGGGCGCGTGTCATCCTTCCCGAGCGAGATCCAGAGGCTGAAGGGCTGGCCCCGACGTTGGATCCACTCGGCCAGCACCTACATTTAGAATAACAGACAATGACCGACCGCAATGAGAACCTCCTGAATCTGAAATCAACGGATCGATCGAAGCAAGCGCCGTACAAAACTGCCTGCAACTGGAACAACAACAACGACGTTCGCGGCAACGGCACGACGAACGTGATCAGAAGAGATCCGAATCACTATCCACCATCGTGCAATCATCAGAGAGATCGGGCGAATTCGAATTACCGCCTGCCAAGGAAGGCGCCCATCGTTGGCTGGCAAAATGGCAGCCCGACGGTGTTCCCGAGCACCCCGTGTGGTACACCAGACCCGGAGATGCACGACGCGATCAATTTGTCGCGTTCGCACAGCGTCGTCTCGTCCACCAAGTGTTCGGAGATCGGCGTGGATTCCTCCGGGAACACGGAGGACCTCAGCAGCCTGGCGGACGAGAGGCTGCTGCAGTCGACGCCGGCCCACACCATCGACCGAAGCGTGGAGTCACTGTCACCGGACAGAGACACCTTCCTGACTATGTCGCCGGAGTTCGGCAGAAGCAAGGACCTAAGCCTGCCGGACGACATCGAGGACAAGATCGATCTGCTGAGCCCCGGGACCGACTGCACGGAGGACAGGATACCGCTCACGCCTGTTTGCAACAGTTACTTGGCCTCGCCGAACCTCACGATAGGGCCCAGCCCTACCGGTAGAACCGAGCTGATAATAACCGTCCCGTTGTCCGAGCATCGGCCGTACGAGAGAAACGGTGAACCCAGGAATTGCAGGTACGACTCGGAGTCGCGACCGATAATCACCTCTAATCCTGGCTACAGGGACGACGACACGAAGGACTCCATCGACTCGGACAGCGCATCGGACGACGAGTTGACCAACACAGCGAAGGGAAAACGGAAACCGAAAGTGCCGGATGGCGGATGGGGCTGGGTGGTTGTATTGGCCTCTTTGGTCATTTCAATGATAGCCGACGGGGTGTCCTTCAGTTTCGGCCTTTTGTACATCGAGTTCCTACACGAGTTCGGCGCGTCCAAGTCGAAAACAGCTTGGATCGGCTCCCTGTTCATGGCCGTGCCGCTTCTCTCCGGCCCGATCATGTCAGCGTTGGTGGATCGTTACGGATGCCGGAGCATGACCATCGTTGGCGGCCTGATCTCCGGGACAGGGTTCGTGTTGAGCTCGTTCGGCAACTCCATCGAGGTAATGTATTTGACTTTCGGTGTCATCGCTGGTCTCGGCTTGGGCCTGTGCTATGTCACTGCGGTCGTGAGCATCGCGTATTGGTTCGACAAGAAGCGGAACCTGGCCGTGGGCTTGGGCGCCTGCGGCACCGGCATCGGCACGTTCGTGTACGCGCCGATGACCACGTACTTCATCGAAGAGTATGGCTGGAGAGGCACTTGCCTGCTCCTGGCGGGCACCTTCTTCAACATGATCGTTTGCGGCACGGTTATGCGCGATCCTGAGTGGTGGATCATAGAGCAGGAGAAGCAGAACGGCGCGACACCGAGGAAGTCGACGACCAAGTCCGAGTGCGACAGGTCCAGCGTCAGCCCTGTGGACGAATTCCCTGGGGTCGAGGAATTGAGAAGGATGCTGAAGAGCGGGCACACACCGGAGTATTTGTTGCAGATCCTCAGCACCACCACGGAGGACCCACAGGCGACGAACGGGGACGTGAAGTTCAGAAGCGTGGTTAATCTACCTACTTTCGTGAAACACAATGAAAAGGTGAGACGCTTGCCTGAATAAATACGGATCGTGAATCCTTCAATTGCTTTCCCTGTGAAATGAGACGTAACTTGTTGAAACGTTTCTTCTGACGTTCGCTTTCATTTTTCTCTTTTCAAATAGTTCATTTGATAAATCATAGTATCATACGTTGATGCTAGAAATTTTTAATAAATGTTATTCGAAAAATATAAGGAATATCATACAACAGCAGAAGAATATTTTTGTTACAATGTATTTTTTAAACAGGTCATTTACAACACTAAATATAAATTAGTACTTTGGTATTGGGAATTTTTAATAAATTTTTAATAAATGTCGTGTAATGTATGAAGAATATTGTTAATAACATATTGTTAATAACGTAGCAAGTACTTTATATTGTATATAAAAATAAAAGAAAATGAACGACTGACTAAAAAGTTTTTTTGACAGACTAAATCATCTAAAGTATGCATTTTCGGGGATTGTAGGTGCCCGTGGAGGTATTAGAATCGCTTTCGAGTAACCCGAGGCTGTATAAGGTCATTTTGGAGAACTATCCCAATCTTTTATCATGCAGAAGCTGTTCGGATAAAATGTTACAAGATTCCACTGCTGCAGAAGTTGGCAATAAGAGTGTCGTCACAATGTCGATGAGGTTACAAATTTAGTCAACGTGTATAACTGCTATTTTCATTTCATTTCTTTATATCTCTGTCTTATGTAATGCTTCGCAATATTACCATAAATAATACAACAAGATATGATAATATTATGTTCATTTCGATTGAAAGGATCAAACAAGCACCTGACGAGCCGAAACACGACAATTCGTATGCAACGAATAATATTCATTCAGGGCCCGCGTGCAACACTATCAAAAATCACATAGCTAGAAAGATAACGAAAAAGGAATCGGAGGAAGTCAATCCTCTCTTGACGAAAGAACTTGAGCACACGGTTAGTAAATTTCAATCTGTACAATTGTTGGTACATTGGAAGTGAAAAGAATATAATATAACATTCGTTGACAATTTGATGATGACATTTTAGATGAACGAAGGAAGAAAATCAAAATCGGTGTCCAAACAACGTATCGGTGAACTTAATTGCAGAGTGGTCAGAACGGATTCTCTGCCGTGGTTAAGGAGACAGTTTAACACGAATACTCACTACTTCAAAGATATTAGAGTTCACAGGAACTCGGTCATGTATCGCGGTGCCGCCCTTAATTTACACAAATACAGATTAAGGGCCAGCAGTTGTCCCGATATTTATAGGAATAGCATGACTACTTTGGCGAAAGAAAACGAAGAGGTAGGATAAGAATCGTATTAAATTGACAACCAAAGATATTCATAGATACTGCATAATACTATTAAAAGCAAAGTTATAATTATTAAGTAATACGGTTAACGAACTGCGGATTTTTATTTTATAAAATACACTTTCTTTTTCATGAATGTAGACTTAAACAAAGACTCAATTTAACTATTGAAAATGTACAGTTATATACAGTTATATATACTCGATTTTGGATGTTTTATATATTTTTACGTTATTATGCAAGTACTTTTACATTCTTAAACACATTACACAAATGCATAAAAATTCCCAGTCTAACAGTGGCAATTATTTTCAGAAATGGTACAGCGAATTGGTGGACTTACTGAAAGGTATGATGGACTTTTCAATGTTCCTGGAACTGCACTTTTTATTCCTCTCGCTATCAACGATCTTGCTGTTCACTTGGTTTATCGTGCCTTACTTTTATCTTGCCGAGCATCTTACCAGAAACAGTTACACCGAGTCTGATGCTGCGAATCTCCTCAGCATCATCGGCATTACCAACACAATTGGAATGGTACCGTTCGTTTTATCTGCAAACTAAGTTACAAACATATAAAGTATAACCATTTTATTAATTCGATGTGTTTCTACAGTAGTGTAATCGTTTTATACTGTCCTCAGATCGGTCTTGGATGGGCAGGGGACCAACCGTGGATGAATGTCAGCAAAACCTATACTTGGTGTCTGGTTGCTTGTGGTGTGGCAACGATTCTAATGTCAACCTTGACCCCTTACTACAATCTGCTGATGGTCGTCTCGGCGGCGTTCGGTCTCTTTTTCGCGAGTAACTTCAGTTTCACCCCCGTTATACTGGTAGAGTTGATACCCCTGGAGAGATTCACCACTGCGTACGGTCTTAGCCTGCTGTGTCAAGGTATAGGAAATCTTCTTGGCCCACCACTGGCTGGTTGGATATTTGACGTGACGAATTCGTGGGATTTGTCCTTTTGCATGGCGGGTGGATGGATTGTTATCTCCGGGTTTTTGGTAGGGCTTATCCCGTACACGAAAAATCGAAAGATCTGGGGCAAAGGCCCTATCGAGATGGAGCGCGAGAAAGATAGTATAGCTTGAATCAATTACCAACTGTGCTTTTAACGAACGACTATTGTTTTCAGAGAGTGTGAACAACAAAAAGGAATTTGTCCTTCATTTAATGATTTTATCATCAGGCCTGTTTCTTTCCATTAGACAGCACAGTTATATTTTATATACGGTGATAATAGTAACAATTATCCGTAATATTTATAAAGTAAAGCGTAAAACATGTACATATGTTAATAGAGATCTCAATTGAGATACAATGACATGCAGCTTAATCGCATTCAACATCATAATGTACGACGAATTAGCGAAGATATAAATAATCAATGAATACATCTCGTCAAAACTCTTATTATTGGCAAACTTATGATTGAATGTCACATTTCACGTGAGATTTTATTATTCGTTAGAGTTATTCTATATGGAAGTACAGATGCAAACTGCATACAGACGCGATATTTGTCTTTTAAATTGCAATTCGATCAACGTGGTTGCGTAAATGTAACGTGGATATTCATGAATGATATACACGAACATCGATATGTAATTGGAATATATTATTCGTTGTTGTTCTGACAGTACAAAGCTACAATATACGGTATTAACTTAATTCCATTTAAAAGCTAGATTCGTCAATAATTTTATCAGAAACAAAATTCTTTCTTAAAAAAAGGAACAAACGAAAGGTATTCCTAAAACAACATTTGAAAGGAGCTAGCTTTGATAAACATTTACAAAATTTCTATACACATGTAGGTACTGATAGAAAATAAAATATTTCTGAGCAAAAAAGTGGTTAAATTTGGCTATGAGTTCACATACTCATAAAAGAGCTAATGATAGAGATCTTGTGAATACAATTAGGGATCGGTGTATTTGTAAACGTTTGCCTTATAATTGTCCAATATTGATAACGAATCGAGAAATGAAGTCTGTCATGCTAATTGAAACGATGTACGATAATTTTTCGCATCGTTGTAACGAAACGTCCCAACTGTGATCACAAACTATATTGTCAGGTAAAACTTAGAAAAATTTTCGAAATTAGCAAATGTATTCTAGCTATTAAGTATTCGGCATTTAACTGTATTAACGAAGACTATATTAACGAAGTGCAGCGTTACTGTGTTATATACCGTAATTAAATATTTCAATTGAAAAGTAAAGAAAAGAAAAAAAAAAGAGAAGTACATTCAATGAACTCGTTCGATTTGTAGAAACTTCTTTATAGCTTTCGGAAATGTATAACCAACGAATTTTCATGGTAGGAACGTAAGAGTACGTAACTATAAAGACTACAATTTTACTTGAACCCTTTTTGAATTGAATACGTAAATACTTATATTTTTACTTAAATAATATCTACTCTGTTATTGGATGTTTAACATGAATATTCGTGAGAAATTAATCACGACTTTTTACTATATTGAATGTTATCAGAAAAACACACTACCTGAAACGTACAGAAATACAGTTTTTTCCGATTTGTTAATTTCTTCAATTTCTATATATTTTACTCGGTGAAAGGAGAATGTTTGAAAAAGAGATATATGATTCTCTTAAGATAAATTAGCAAATAAATTTTCCTTGAATAAGATTGAGAGTCATAAAGTGTTTCTATTGTTCCTTAGTGCGAGCCAGAACGGCTTTTGCTACGTATGCACGACTCCCAGACGGACGGAATAACGTTAAATTCTATAAATATTTCACTTCTAAACAAGTGGAAATTAAATAAAGTTGACATACAATCATAATTTGATCTCAATCATCAGTATAAACTATACGTAAAGTTGAAAATAAATTAGAAATTGCACGAAAAATATACGTATTTTTGAAAACTCTACAGTCTACACTCTTCATTATTGTCTTTTCATTCATATATGTATTGTAGTTTGTTCGATTTAAGTCAACGAACGCTTTCAACACTTTGAAGCTGCTATTCTTAGCTTTGACTTTGTGCATCTTTTTTTTTAATTTTGTAATATACTGTTGTTATTAATATTACTAGTAATTTTAATAGTTAATTAGTGATTTAATAACAGTCGTAAAAAGCAGTAGTGTTCTAATTTGAAGCATTGAAACCTATGAAGATGTACAAGTTATGAAAACACAATGACATTTTTTAGAGATGGCAGAGAGAGAGAGAGAGAGAGAGAGAGAGACGAAAGGATATTAGTAAATAATTATATAATATTACATCATAACATAATAGAGTTAGTCAATTTAAATCTTTATGGACATAATGTATACGCATATACATATTATCTCTAATATTCGTATATGTGTGTAGATACAATAACATGGAGCACACACACATATATATATATACTATACATATGACTCACAATCTTTTTTATAAATACGAATTTAGTAGTTTATTTTAAAATAATTTGATTTAAAAAAATAATGCACTTACGATCCTTTTTCCTCTCGTCAAATAAAATATATAGAAAAATTAAATATAATTTAATAACGTTTTCTTTTTTTTTTTCCTCTTAGGTAAATTACATTCGATCTCAACTTCATATGTTATCAGTTTACTAAAAAACAGTGGCGTGATTAGAAGAAATAAATTTTTCAAAAAATTGGTACGAAATAAAAATGTTGAAGTAGAAAATTATTAGTAACTTTACCATCCAGTAATCAAAAAATTCATTCCTTTTAAAAATTTATTTTTTTTATTTTCAAGTCTTTTGATCTTATGAATTTCTAATAAAATATTTTTTATTTATATATCGTTTATTATTACTTGGTTTTAATTTGTTAAGAAAATTTTTTAAACGTTCTTCTTGTGATTGATTCATTCTTAATGAAACTATCTTTTTCGGGATTAATTTTTATAAACATCCCAAAATTGACAGTTTCTAAATATGCCACTCTTCTAATAAGCCGACGGTATAGCTTTAATTAAATAATACGTATAATATGCTTCCAATTATAACCTAGTCAATGATGGCAATCAAATTGTCAGATCAACTTCCCTAATTACGATTTGCGAAAAACAAAAACTATTTCAATCGTTCGACAAAATTAAAGTGTTTGGTGTCGACTGTAACAGTTGTGACGTGTGTAACGCTTGAGAATTTTACTAACCACTGTAACGAGTAATAAGAACGACACGTTAATTTCTTGATATTAATAACGTATTGCAAAAATATAGATTGTTAAAAGTATTGTATGCATAAATTAGATACGAATGTGTATATTTGTACAAATATATACGTACAATATATTGCAAGAAACACGTTTACTTTTCTATTTAGTCGTTCAACGTAGCTCAAAAAA
>NW_025109548.1:0-7980 GCF_011392965.1 Frieseomelitta varia
ACACACACACACACACACACACACACACACACACACACACACACACACACACACACACACACACACACACACACACACACAGACACATAGTGTTTTGCGTGTGAAATTTACAAATTTTCCAATATCAGCGTTGGATTTACCCTGAAATATTTTAGTGAATGTACCGTGTACAGAAAATAAACACGTTTGTTATTGTTAGTACAGCTAATATAAAATATATGCAGGAATTAATATACATATATATATATATTTTTTTTTTTAACACAAATTTACACAAAATTTGCACGTTTTGCCTATGGAACGGAATTTTGAATTTTCCTAACAATGAAAGCGGCTTTTCTTCTTTAATTTTATACTGTCTATAAATATACTATAAATACTATAAATATATATACTACAATATGCTATAAATTCTATAAATATATATACTATAATATGCTATAAACACTATAAATACTATAAATACTATAAATACTATAAATATATTATAAATATAAATACTATAAATACTATAAATATATATACTCTACTATGCTATAAATACTATAAATATATATACTATACTATGCTATAAATTCTATAAATATATAAACTATAATATGCTATAAATTCTATAAATATATATTATATAATATGCTATAAATACGATAAATACTATAAATAAAAATATATATGCTATAATATGCCGTAAATTCTATAAATATATATACTATACTATGCTATAAATACTATAAATGTATATACTATAATATGCTATAAATTCTATAAATATATATATAGTAATATGCTATAAATACTACAAATATATATATATACACAGCATTTATACTATACTTTAAATACTACACTATAAATAAAACTATAACTATACTACTGCTATACTATAAACATACTATACTATACTATATTGTACTATATACTATATAACATGCTATACTATAAATATACTAGGTATATTTATTTATTGAAGAATAAATAATCGGCGACATTCGTCGCTGAAATATTTATAAAAACTCTTCGCCAGTACATCAGCGGATCCGCGGCGTAAAAATCAGATGCGTGACAGAGAAGACGCGTTGGAAACAGCGAGGGAAAACAATTTTTCTCCAAGTTCACGACCCATCGTTCGCGACGTTGTTGACGTAAATTCGTACGGAGAAGACGCGGACATAGTATGTTTCGTCTACGGTTGCCTCAATACTACTTGTGTCTTTCATTCGCCATACGCGGATGTCGTTGCTGAGACAAGTCGCGAGATAACGATCGCCTGGTGGTCTGTGGCAAATGCAGGAAAAGCGAGATCCCGCGGGAGTCTGCTCTCCGAGATCCCTGCTGGTCGTACGAACGTGGTCGAATCCGATTCCTCGTCGTGGTTGCTTGAACTTGGCCCGATCCGGTGCTCGCCCAATTTCCGCCTGCAGGAAGGAAGGACGACCTCTCTCGCCCTCCTCGACCTCTTCGCCTCGTGTCCCACGATTTCGTTTCTATTTGTTGCGATGCCCCTGTTCGATTCTCTCATCTTCGTTTCCCAAATTCGCTCGCACGTAAAGCTCCTCGAGTATTATTCGTATCGAGAGAGGGAGAGAGAAATAGAGGTTTCTCGAAGGATCGAGAAAAAGTCTCTCTTCGGAGAGAGAGACTGGAGTCGGTCTTAGGAAGTTTTAAAGACTTGCGAAGTTGGAAGTAGGTAGAAGGAAAATAACGTTTCCACGTACGTTGTAAGAAGGAAAATAGCGTTTCCACGAGCGTTACGCGGATCTTCAAAGTACCTGGAAAGTTTGTCGCTGCCGCGATTTGGGTTATTTGTCGTGTATCGCTTCGCTTTCCCGCGAGCTTTCCACCGTGTCATCGAACCACCGTTGCCCATTCGTTGCTCCTGTAGAACGAGGAAATTACAAGTTCTTCGGGCTGATTCGCGCTGATTCGACGCTCGGGTCGACGCTGGTGGTTTTGGCAGCGAGCTCGAATCTCGTCCTCGTCGCGTTTAGTTTCCCTGCCGCGCACGAAGAGATATGGATCGCGAAGCATAATTGCGCGTGATTTACGAACGCAATTTCGCCGACGCGCCGCGGCCGCCAGCCGTTTTTAAATACGCGTCTTTCGGTGCCGGGTCGAAAACTGAACGCGCGTATGAATCTTTGGTACTAATAATATTTTATCGGGCGGTTTGCACGCGGAATACGAAAGCGATGCGAAAACTCGTATGGATCGTATTTCGAAATGAATTTTATGACCTTGTTGTCGTCGCTGTTCTGGCAAATGTAAATTTCACCGCGGTTAATTCAAGTGAAAAATTGTCGATGGCTTAAACTGTTGCAATTTTGTTAAAAAAAGATTACATTTGAAACGTAAAGTTTCTGCTCTCGCTGCCCTCAATTCGTTTTTTTACCAAGATATTTCAACACCGTCGTGGCAGATAGAAAAGCGTTCCATTCTTTGGGAAAAATTTTATTTACGACTAAATCCATCACTCGAAGCGTTGAAAATGAAAATTTCGCATTTACAGCAATTTCCTTGAAATTTGCTGTGATTTCTTTTCGTCATTTTATTGAACTTTGAACGTTAGAGTTAAATGACAAAAGTTTCGTCGTCTGATCTTAATGTTTAGAGTTCGGTAAAATTGCACAAATAAACAAAACATCGCACAGCAAGTTTTAAAGTGAAAATTTCAATTTTCAAAACTGAGATATTTTTACGTATCGTATTGCAGTCTTACTTTTCTGGCTGCCACATCATGTCAAAATATTATCTTTGAAGGAAACAATTTTGGGATAGTCAAAGTAAAACGAGACCAAGTAGATTCTTGTATGATTTTCTTTTAAGAAATTGCAACAGTCCAAAGTATCGACAATTTTTTTATTATTGTGATATTTCTTTTAAATATGTGTAGATTTCTAAATGTCCACCAACCTCGAAAATGAGAAAAATTAATAAAACGTAGTAACAATTTTAATTGAAACGGACAAAATAAATGAAGTTAGACAGTTTAAAAATTTCGATTCTCGTCAGATAATTTGGTTCTTTTTTTTTGAAATGTCCCGACAACTGTGATCAGTTTTTCATGCTGAATTTTTTTTCCACGATAAAAAGTGGTCTCTTTCTTGATGACAAATCATACTTCTCATTGACAATTGTGGTACATAATATATTTTTAACAACCATCGGAATTGAAGAGAATTAAAAGAAATTTCTTACATTTGACGAGCAATATCTTTCGAGTCCCCCAAAGTCACGCAATCTAATGAATCTTCTTCATAGTAATGTAGGAATCATGTCCGACTTTTCAAGATACTATTGCTTAACCCTCCGCCTACTCCGCCTGTCGGGGTCACAATTTTGACCTGTGCTGGGAGTTGCTTGTGTTAGTGATTGCACACAGTGATGGGAGCTGCTTTTCTTAGTGATCGCACTAACGCATCATGCGGCTGTGTGCCATGTGTTCGCCAAATTGCCGAAGTGACGACGATTAAAGACGAAAGAAATCAGTTTCTGATAACGTTCTGAGGAAGAAAGATGTGTGCAGCAAATCGAAGCAATTTTTTATTTTATATTTTAGTGTTTTTATTATTGTTTTAGTATTTTTATTTAATTTTATTTTATATGTTAGTTTTAGTATTTTTATATAAGTTTATTTTATATTTTAGTTTTAGTATTTTTACATAAGTTTATTTTATATTTTAGTTTTAGTATTTTTATTTAAGTTTATTTAATATTTTTATTTTATATTTTAGTGTTTTTATTATTGTTTTAGTATTTTAGTATTTAGTATTTAATAGTTTGTATTATTCTTTTTAGTATTTAGTATTTAATAGTATTTAGTATTGTTTTGGTATTTTAGTATTTAATAGTTTGTAGTATTTTTTTTGATATTTAGTATTTCATACTATTTTTGTATTTAGTATTTAGTATTTTATATTACTTTTGTGTTTACTATTTTAATATTTTACTATTTTCATTATTAATTTACTGTCTTTATTATTATTTTTGTTCTTTTTATTACTTTTTTCCGTTGTTTCTATTTGTCGACGCAATGTCTTCATTGTCAACGAGCAATCTTTCTTTGTCTTCTTTTCCTCAATCTGCACAAGACGTTCCTGTCAGTGAATGACATAAATGTATAGTAAATATATATAACTTTACTATTCATGTGACTATTATTTGTTTCTTATACTATATTATACAATATCGGTGAAGACCTCGGTCTCGAGTGACCGTCACTCTGTACAGTATCGGCGAGCCATCTGGACAACCCTAAATATCAATTAGTGTGGGATATCCGTGTGAGTCAAAATGACCCCGAGACGCTGAGGTTCAGTAGTCGGAGGGTTAAGCGTGAAACGATCGCACGGATTTGTTGAAAAAGAAAAAAAGACAGAGTCTTCGACACCCGACGACGAAGAAACTCTGAAAAGCGCCGAAGACTCGTGTTTGAGCGACTCCGATCATTTCCCCTCGGCAGGAAAATTGGAATTTTCGTCGCGCGTTTTTTCATCGTTTGACTCGCTCGATTTCGCAAACCCTCGGCGAAGAGTGGGGAGCGGCGCAATAACGGTGCAATTAATATTATTAAACCGTGCAATTGAAAATCTGCAGTCGTCTGTGCAGATCGTAAAATTTAACCACGCTCGCTGGCGAGGCTGTTATCGTTTCGCAAATATAATTTTGCCACAGACTTGTTGGGTCGAGGGAGGGGGGAGGTCCGGGTTAAAAATCATTTGTGATAACCAGCGCGACGAGGATGGGTAGGAAGCGAGCAACATTAGTTCGATTAAAATTGAAAATACGGCGGCCGGATGCCGCGTCGTTCGTTCTCGATGAGTTTTCGATTTTTCAAACGCGAACCGACGATCCTGAAAATATATATATCGTATAACGCTGGTGCGTCCAACCCGGTCCTTGAACTCTCTTCGCGACCGAAATTGAAATAATCGAATAAGAATTTTATTATTCGAATAATTTCCATCGTGAATAATCGTACCTTTTTTTTCTTTTTTAATTCAGTAATTAAAGAGTAATTAATTGCGAATAATTTCCGACAGCCAACGAAATACTTTTTATTGTACTTTAGACGGTTGGCATATTTGCTACTCCATTGTATCGAGTTGCAATCAGACTTTTTATAAGCTACACACCTGCACGAAGGAAAATATATTCAGCGCTTCGCGAATGTTTGCGCTATTTCTATCGTGTCCCTTTTAGGGAGTACTTGTATTTACGAGCAGATTTCTGTTTCCATATGAAGAACACAAAAACTAACGAGAAAAATTTTAGACGAGAATAGATGAGAATCCTGAAAATATTCTTTCTGAAAATATACCGCCATTGTCGAAGCCAGTATCGAAGCAAATATCGATGAAGTGGTATCTAAAAGAACAAGTCTCGTCAAAAATTTTCATATTCTTTTTAATTTTAATAAAATTTAATTTCAATTCTAGTTTTAATTTTAATGTTTATCAATATATTTCTCTAATCAATGTATTGTCTCGCTGTAAAAGTTCTTCTTCAAGTCATTAGCGACGACGGTGCCATTGGATATGTGTGTAGTAGTTTATGTTTTTGAGATATTTTAATACTCTTTGCATGTCATTTTGAGAAGTCAGGTTTATGTTTGCGTTGACTCCGTATTTCTGTCTTTGGATTTCTGTGGTGTGGCATTCGTGCAGTATGCGAGTTATTGTTAACGGATGGTTATCGTAATGAGTGCAGATGGGTGGTGTAGTTTTTTTGATTTTGTGTTCACGCGTCAGCTTGGTACGACCGGTTCTTAGGCGTGTGATAATTATTCCTTCTTTCCTATTGTTAAAGTTTGGCGTTTGCTGGTGAAAGTCTCGGATACTTTTGCGTAGTTGATGCTTTCAGTTGTTTTCCATGTATTGTTCCATTCATTTTTTGCTACTTTTTTGCAGTCGATTATTTGGTCGTCGCAGAGGATTCGAAGATGGTTGCGATTGTTAGTTAGTGAGGGAACTGTGGCTTTTTTTATTTCTTTCTATTCCTTGATGAGCTGGAATCCAGATGACTGTGGCGTTTGTGTTAGGTTGGTTGTGGTTTAGTTCTTGGATGGTGGATATTAGTTGGTTTTTTCGATCATATGATTTCATTAGGGATTTTGTAACGCTCACGGAGTCGGTGTATATGACGATCTGGTCTTTGTTATTTGAGTGTGCATATTTAATGGCTTTCAGGATGGCATAAGTTCCGGCTGTGAAGATGGATGATGAAGAAGGGAGATTTTGTTTTTTTTTTTGGCTTTTTCTGTGATAGTTGTTATTTAGTTCTAGGAATCGAATCCTGTAGGTCAGTTGGACTGAGGATTTCTTTGGTGAGTTTGGCAAGACTGGTGTTTGTTGGAAATGCTTTAGGGATTTCTGATGGTTTACGTTCAATGGTGCTGTAAACGTTGTTCTAACATTCTCATAAATAATATAGGCTGCAAGTCGATATGTTTTCGTTGGTCAGTGAGGCCCAGAAGATCTAAAAGGTGGAACACACCCATGATACGACGAATAATAAAAAGTAATAATAAACAATAATAAAAAAATACATCATATAACGAATTTCATAGTCTAATCTCTTCTGGATTTACTCGGTTTTACTCGGAAAGTTATTCGTTTAGGTATCGAGGAAGATACGAATGACAAGGGGAATGGGGGAGGATGAGGAACGGGATAGTACTCTCGTGTCGCGAGAATCGTATTCGAAATTAATAGGCGGATAATGACCGGATTCGCGGAAAATTCGCGGCGGCCGCGATTAAACGATTGTCAGCGGGACGTAAAATCGGTCGTCGCCGGTAAGCGCCGGGCAGACGCGATGAAAATCTGCAGGCAGCGATTAAATTGACAAATAGCTCGTTGGCCAACGATGCTAATGACGCTTTATGCCCGGCTTTATGATTTGCAATGAGAATTACGCTTTGGGGGGTTACGCGGCGTTTCTCTGCGCCATTTTCACTGTTCAAGGACAGTCGATCGTGCACCTTTGCGTATATCCTTTGAGGTTCGAAGAGATCACTCGCTGACGTGGGAAACGAACTATGATTGATCTCGCTACTTCTACGATTTATTGTTAATTTGACCATATTTGACTTTTGCTGTGATTTCTTCCAACTTTCTTCATGAACACGGTTTAACTGTTCTGATTTGTCACAACTGTCTTTTGACCTAGAAACTTATTGTTTCGATACTATTTCACGGTGATAACTGTGAGTTACAAAAGCTGAAAAATATTAATATTAATATATATGGTAAAATATTAATACTATTAATACTATAATATAAAAATATTAATACTATTAATAATATTAATATTAATATTATTAATACTATGATATATTAATACTATATCAATAATATTAATATATATAATAAAATATTAATACTATTTCACGGTGATAACTGTAAGTTACAAAAGCTGAAAAATATTAATTCGATTAAATATTACAGGATGGTCGCTGAAAGATTGAATGATACAAAGCAAAACTAATTTTTATAAACACGTTTCTTTTAATTTTTTTATTATTTTATTTGGAAATATAATTTTCCAAATAAAATGGACGTTTTTCAAAATTTTTTTCTAACATAACATATACAGAAAAAAAAAAAAAAATAAAAACGATTGAAAATGAACAAGTTATGACTTTTTCATACCATTCAGTTTTGCGATGGCTTATACAGAGTGTCGTATACACGTAACATTTTTCACGATTTTTCAAGTACTCGCGATAATCTGACAAAAAAATGTTTTCAACAAAAGTTGATCAGTTTTCGATTGGCCATGCAGAGCAGCAAAAAGAAAAAAATTTCAAAAAATTTTCTCCTTCAGGTCACACCTTTGTTTCTTAAAATGGCACTTTATATTTTCGACACAATAGCTTGTATCTAGACGAATCCAACGACCTAGTATACCATGACTTTCAGATGATCTCGAAGGCGAAGAAACGAAAATTAAAAAAAAAAAAAAAAAAAAAAAAAAAAAAAA
>NW_025109549.1:0-7985 GCF_011392965.1 Frieseomelitta varia
TATAGTATATATATATAAAAATTATATTTTAATTATATTTATAGTATATATATATAATAACTTAATATTTTATATATATAATAAGGTATATATAATATATAATATAGTATATATATAAAATATATAATAATTTAATATTTTATATATATAATAAGGTATATATAATATATAATATAGTATATATATAATAATTTTATATATATAATAGATAATTGGAAATAGATAATGACGACATAAGGAATTAAAAGAAAAAAAGAAAAAATAAAAATAAAATAAAAACATAGTGACTCGCGAAATTATTTGAATGTTGGTGCTGCATAAAATTTTTTTCGAAATTTTCATTGCCACTGTAACAAAATGCAGCTACCTTTGCGCATTTTATAAAAATATTTGGCAATTCATTATTTTTATTATATACTACATTATTGTTTCAACAGTGTATCAATAAAATAAAAGACACAATGACACGACACAAATGTTGAATTATATCGTTATTACGTTATTATTCTAATATTATTTTGAACAATATTTCAATGTTACTCGATATTAGACAGAACTTGCAGAAAAACGAAAGAACTAATTAACTAAATAAAATAATTAGGTTACATTCTTTTAGAAATCCGCAATTCAGATGTAGAGCGGTGCCTTTAAATATTCACCTGGACGAAAACGATGAAATTAATAGTTTCGTGGGTAATTATACTTGAACAATTCATAGCACGTCAATCAATCGAAATACCAATGTAATACCATATTGTTCATCAAAATCCAATCGTAACAATCTCAAGATCGTAAATCACTTTCGGCGCTCGTTTCGAGACACTCGTTACAGGCGGAATCGTCCTCTCGGTTTCACCAGCGCCCGAGCCAAATGCTATGGTGAATTCCGACGTAATATCCGGATACCGCAGGCCAGCCACGATACGCCGCATTTCAACGGCACGAGGAAAGGCGCAAGATCGTTTGCCGTCTTAATGGTCTCTGGTTTCTAGCACATAGGAACACCGGCTTTCCTCGCCTCGAGTAACTTGCTGAACTTTTTTTACGTGCGAGTGCCAATCGAATCTATCGTTCTCCGGCAACTCGCCGATCCGACTTATCTGTACAAACCTCGCCGTGTGCGAGCTTCCTTTTTTTCGCGACGCCTACATTCCTCGTTTTATTCGACGAATTTGGTGAAGTAAATACTTTTGATTAACGATCAACCGATCGATAATTTTACTTGAATTTTTTAAAGTTCAAATTTCATTAGACTTTTCTTCGTTTAGACTCCTTTGTCTCGTTCACGGACAGAGCGATTGAATTCATTTTTACAATGGGGAAGTAACTGACGATGTATTTTCTATATTTTCTACATTTTCTATTCCTCCCGTAGTCTCTCTAAGGTTAATGTAGTTTTGAAAACGAATGGCAAACTAGCACGATGCATGAAGATTATTTGTGTTCAAAGGTTTTCTTGTTCTTTTGGGGTATTTGATATTATAATTACTGGAGATATTTAAATGTACACATACAGTTGCTCGCGAAAGTATTTGAATATTTATGAAAACTTTCTCTAGAGATGTAATTTGCGTTGTATAAAAAGATTTTAAAATTTTATACGCTACTCTCTCTGGGATCTAACTGGACTATATTTTTTGGACAAGTTTGAAACAAAGCTAATATATACATATTGTAGAAATTACACGACATTAAATGTCAGTACACACATCACAAAAGTACATATTTAAACGAACAATTATATTAATAAGCCTTATTAATATTAATAAGTCTTATAATTAATATTCAACATTTATTAATATTTTATAATATTAATATCAATTAATATTTAACATTTATTACATGCCTGATGGTTATACATAGACGCTATTTACCAATTATCTATTAGGTATTAATAAAACTTACAAAGTGAAATATAGCTCAGTGGAGCTATATTTAACACTTGCTACATGCTCGAGATGGACATACACGCTGTATACTAATTTTTTATTAAATGTACATTTCTAACAAACTATCTCGTAACCTCTATATACATTTCGAGATTGGTTCCAAATTTTTCTAACACAAACAGAATTTTGAAATATTTTTAAATAGTCTCAAAAAAAAATAAAAAATAGTGTCACCTGCGACAAAAGTGACACACAGTTTATCGCTACTTAAATAATGTTATAATGTTAATTTGAGTAAGAGACACTTTCTATAAGTGCATCTATTATTATTCGTTTTATCCCGAAGTGAAAAAAGTGTTACTTTTTTTTAACGAACAAAATAACGTCTTTCGTTTCTCCTCGAAAACATATTAGATAATAATTTAAAAATATGTTAAGTAAATATGATCGTCAATTAATAATATATCTGTACGAATAAGCAGAGACGACGAGAAAAGAAATTCTTTGACGAAGCTTGCTCGAGATACCAAAAGTCTTCGAAAGGTTTCACGCAGAATACCTTGAAGAGCTACTTTAGAACGATTTGACAGCTCGTTATCTAAAAGAGGAAGATAACCGTATTTTTTGAAGACGTTTACTCATCAATCTTACACGAAATCATTTCAATTTTCCAACAAGATCCATTTCTTTCGAACCTTGAAAATCGCACAATTAAATATGATTTCGTTGTAAATATTATCCCCCAAAAATATCTCGACTGTTTTTCAATTTTGACAAATTTACAGAGTTACGAATAAATTGAGCTGCAACAATTTTGCTCTTTACAGTCGTCGTAATATAATAATAGAATATTATTATATTCTACACGATTGAATTGATTTTCAAAAGCTATTACATAATAAGCATTGTAATTGTCAAATTAGATAAAACTATTCTAGCCGATGTCTCTTTATTTTCAAATTGTTTCATCTCTGAATCGCCAGATGGATGGAAAAAGTTTTCTAAAGCTAGTGCAACGAGTGATATTTAAATAATAAATACGTAGTAAAATATATTATTATTGTTTTAATTTAATTTAAATCTACGGACTGCTGGTACCACAAAAAGATAACAGATGCTTCTAATTACTCTAATTTATCATTCATTTTATCAAACTTAATTCAAACGTTTAATTAAACTCGAACGCTGCTACTCTAAAAATCAACTAGAACATCCAGACACTTACGAGTAGTATTGTACAAGGAAAACAACTCGCGATTTTCAATCATTTGTCATACTCCACAATAGTGACGTTATTTAATTCAATCTCCACTTAAATTTAATTCCTAAAACCTTATTTATTTAATTCAACGATCATTCGATTAATCAAATTAACGCAACTTCTTCCTATATGCATTCCTATATTCTTGAAGAATAGTAATCGATGGTCGGCGCTCGATAAAATTGCTACATATTTTCGAAACTCGTCGACTGACACAGATTTTCAAATGTACAAGCTTACGAATGGAAGGTCGATTTTCTTTTTTCCTCGTCGATCTATAAGACCGCTCGTTGGCTCGAACGAGAGTGGTAACCATAGCATGGCAATACCTTGGACCGGTTCTACCAGATAAGTCTGTAGAACCACCATCACGAAAGCAAGTTAAAACACCTACGAATTGTAAGATCTTACGGTATATTGCGCGAGCCAATATTCTTCGTTGTTAAATCGAAATGCAAAGCGAACGCGTGCTGAACCGAGGAATCAACGAATCCTCGCATAATTCGCGTTATCCTACGTGTGTAACGATCCATTTCTTCTCAATTTTTAGGGCGTGATGTTCGTGATATATCCAAAAATATTTAACCTAATCTACTCTGAAGTTTAATCTAATTGAAAGGGGCGTATCTGATCAAAAAAAAAAAAAATGGCTCGACGAATGACTTTAGAAAGCAGACTTTCCGATATTTAACAATCAGGCATCGATTCTTTATACATCCGAAATATAAACTGCTATATCTTCAATTTTAATGCAGTTTAACCTCTTCGGAGACACTAACACAACTATGTATGCGTTTAGTTTCATTTTAAATCAACGCTCAACGACTATTATTTGTTTCTTCTATAATAATTATTTATTATTTCAGCATTATTATTTGTTTCTTCTATAATAATTATTTATTATTTCAGTAAAATGTATAATAATATATAATAATTATTATATTATATATTATATATTAGTAATATATTAGTTATATATTATATATATAGTAGTATATTATATATTCAGTAAAATATATAATATATATAATAATTATTTATTATTTCAGCACTATTATTTGTTTCTTCCATAATAATTATTTATTATTTCAGTAAAATATATAACTATATTTTAGTAATTTAGTTATATATGTTTTTTTTTATATTTATAGTTTCTCCATTATTTTCTGTTCATAGCACTGAATTTCTATAAAGTCGATATAAAATGAAAAGAAACTAAATCATTTTTCTTTTTTTTTCGTTTTAAAAAAATTCGTCCCCGGAGAGAGTGTTTTCTCATGATATATACATATAGGTAAGCTATTTTTGCGCTGCTTGGCATTAATGACGCGATTTAAGCGAAAGTTGCAAATAGAAGTTGCCCTTTCGATTTAATACGACAGTATTAAACCCTTGTCTTACAGTATCGATTTACACTCGGCACGAGTGACGGTTTCCATTTGAAAGAAATTTCCTACGAAATTTTAATACGAATTTTAAAGCTGAACGTTGATAATAATATTTCAATACTTTGTGTTCTAACGTAATATTACAATTTCAGTAAACGATGCTTAGCTCAAGAATCGAAAAGAAGGTCGTAAGGCAAAGGATTAAGGATCAGAGCCACATTAACACGATATCTTATTTGTTATTTCTACTTAAGTCAATTTACGTTAACATTGGAACTATTATGAAGTGTGCATCAGTATTTGTAGTATTGAAAAATGAACCAAACTATAGAATGAAATTCTTTCAAATAACTTTAAATATATTAAATTAATTCCAGACTAGACAGGATACGTATGAAAACAAGCGGTATAAATGCAGAATAAAATTCTCTCGTTGGGGATTTTGTTTTCAAAAGAATAAGATTTAAACATGTGAATTAAAAATGAATTTCCTACACGTGTACTTGATGAATCTTCAAACTTAATTTCCCCGGAAACGTTTCTTAAATTTATCCCTTCTTTCTTTAGATAAATTACTCTTCTCTCATCATCATTGTAAATAACTTTCTAGATCGAAATATCTGTTATTTGTTTTGTATGTGATTAAATCGCCAATCATACTTGTAAATATCATATAAGAAACAAACATTAATTTTATCACTAACAGAAGCTGTAAGCTGTAATATTTAAATTTAGATTTGAATTTAATGAAAACTTCAAATTTATACGATGGATAAATACTCAGCTTAAACTAACTGCGCTCATTGTTACAATCGTCCATTATTGTCAAGTAAACTATAAGTACATTTTCAGGTCATGTTACATTCGGTCAATGACTCCCTATACAAAACTGATCGGAAAGTATCGAGGAAATAGGCGAATGTTAAGAGAAAACATGTTACTGGAAAACGTGAGAACCCTCATCTTACTGACTGTGAGTCATTTCATTAGAATGCAATACGTCATATTTGTTATCTACACGTGCAAATTAATGAATAACTGATAATAGCGCGTTTCGCTTCATAAAACTCGTATATCGTTTGTAAATACCGTTTAGTGTTTCGAAACGCAACGAATACATCATCACACCACGTACCGAAATAATAGCGACAGTTCATTAAATTCGAAATTTTAAAGAACTGGATTGAAAGTTCGTTTTGCAATTAATAAAACGTTCGTTTTACAATTAATAAAAACTCGTTCTTATTAATAATTAGCAATATTAACATTGTTCGTAATCATTTCGACTGCTGCATCGAAAATGTACGGAAGGTAGGACCTGCCGTCAGATATTGAACAGCGCGTGTTACATATTTATTACACAATCGTTACATGCCAATGTGTATCGCACAGTACCGTAAGTGTTGTCAAGTGCAAACAGAACGAAACTGAAGTAGTTGTTTTATTCTCGTCGAGAATAAAACGCACGAGCGAGACGGCTCTCGTCAGGAATCGGTTATATAATACCAAATGTTGCAAAAAGAAACCATAATTCCATTTCAAATTGTAACTCATTGTGCGCTACGTAGCAAACAGAATGTTCGACAAGATTCACTAACTGTACAGTGTATTGCAGTCAGCTGCATCGATTAACTCGATATCTTGTAATTTTCACCGCAGTTTAGCATCAGTGTTCTAACAATTTGTTACGACTACGATAACTGACGAATGCGTGAGATACGATTCCAAGGATCAATTTCAGGACGACAAGAAACAATTTCGAAGACTGAGATGATATTACACTGCCCGACTGAATTCCAGAATGTTTTTATTTCGAGAAATTCGCGAGTTTCAAAACGTAAGCGTTCGACAGAAAGTGAAGTATGTATGCATATTCGCGTCACGTGACGATATATGGCTCGCGATTGTCTCGTTAGCCAGCGTTTGAGAATGCACCTGTAGTGTGTGCGTTACTACGCTGAACCAGGCCCAAGAGTTGCATAATTGTCATTTTAAACGAAACTCCGCCATACCACTGGTACATGTTTACCGCTTACATAAGTCACCTCTGCAAACGAGCGAAATAAAAATCTAACGAACGTCGTCGCCGGCCTGCAAGATCGGACGAAGACTCTCTTGCGACAGTTGTCAGCCGTGAAATGTCAAATTTCTCCCGAGCATGCATAACCTTACGCCGAGCGAAGCGACTTATCCGTGCAGTTACGTATTGCGAACGAAGCATTTAAATAACAACGTAGAATAATACAACGACAAATCGGAATGATCTGTGGAAGAACGATTTCATTCGAAACGTACGAACGACTGACATGCTCCCCAAGGAAACCTGTTACGAACATGTATACGGACTCTGGCACTCACCTTCTCCTTCGCTCTGCCTGCGTGTTTCTGCACCGTCTTCGCAATCAACGCACCTTTGCTTTCGGCCATTTTCTTCACGTTGCTTGGAAAACGATGGATTTTCTAACTTCTCGCCGCAAAACACTGATTTCAACTTCGAAAGCGTAATCCGACGTCGCTCTCCTCTGAACCGAACCACAACCAAAACGCACGAACGGAAGCGCGGAGAAACACTGAAGACTCGACACGAAACTGCGCGCCGAGCCTGAATTATCGCACTTTTCCAAGATGGCGCCTATTGGCAGCATTGTACGTATCTGTACTTGTCGGTATTGTAGAACAAAAATGATGGACATTGAATCACAGACGAAGTATATGAATAGACATTGCATCTTACGAACTACAGACGAGGTATATGAATAGAATATAAGCATACAATGTATTTTTTCGGCAAACGGTACCGGGGAAAGCTGACCCAGTTACCATTTTCGTGTCTCATTCTGTCGTACCGATTCAGGCAAGTTTTGTACCGCGAAAATCAAAAAATATGGACAGTGATGCCAGACTTATTTCGAGCATTATCCATTGAATTGAACGTGGTGGTACTTCATCAATGAAGTATATGTTTAAAACAGAGATTGATGAAAATTGCGATGAAAAATTTAGTATATATTTAACTATTAACATCCATTTAAAAGTATTAGAAACAGCTTATTGAAATATATTTTTATGACCAATACAATTAGACATAACGTTTTTTTTATTTACAAATTTGAAAATTTACAACTTAAACGAGTTATTTTTATCCCGTAAACACGATTTTTATGAAAGTTTGAACTTGTGAATAAAATGAGACTCATTACCAATTAAACTTCCGTCGTGTGCACATCGACCAAATTTTAGAAGTTTGAAAAATATTATCAATTGTTCCTGATCACTGACAACTGAAACGTAAGATTAACCTTGAGTGGTTGAATGAAGCACATTACCAAATGAACTTTCGTCGTATGCACATCGACCAAAATTTAAGAGTGAGTTTTAAATAATATTTCTGAATATTCTAATTGTTTAAATATGTTATATTATCTAATGTTTCTAATGTTTCTAATT